>NC_053171.1:60839798-61139798 GCF_016835505.1 Polypterus senegalus | reverse complement strand
CAATCCACCAATCAGGCCTGTATGGTAGAGTGGCCAGATGGAAGCCACTCCTTAGTAAAAGGCACATGTCAGCCATCCTGGAGTTTGCCAAAAGGCACCTGAAGGACTCTCAGACCATGAGAAACAAAATTCTCTGGTCTAATGAGACAAAGATTGAATTCTTTGGTTTGAAGGCCAGGTGTCACATTTGGAGGAAACTAGGCACCGCTCATCACCAGGACAATATCATCACTACAGTGAAGTATGGTGGTGGCAGCATCATGCTGTGGGGATGTTTTTCAGTGGCAGGAACTGGGAGACTAGTCAGGATAAAGGGAAAGATGTCTGCAGCAATGTACAGAGACATCCTGGATGAGCGCTCTTGACCTCAGATTGGGGTGACGGTTCATCTTTCAGCAGGACGATGACCCTAAGCACACAGCCAAGATATCAAAGGAGTGGCTTCAGGACAACTCTGTGAATGTCCTTGAGTGGCCCAGCCAGAGCCCAGAATCCGATTGAACATCTCTGGAAAGATCTTAAAATGGTTGTGCACCGACACTTCCCATCCAGCCTGATGGAGCTTGAGAGGTACTGCAAAGAGGAATGGGCGAAACTGGCCAAGGATAGGTGTGCCAAGCTTGTGGCATCATATTCAAAAAGACTTGAGGCTGTAATTGCTGCCAAAGGTTCATCAACAAAGTATTGAGCAAAGGCTGTGAATACTTATGTACCTGTGATTTCTCAGTTTTTTTATTTTTAATGAATTTGCAAAAACCTCAAGTAAACTTTTTTCGTGTTGTCATTATGGGTGTTGTGTGTAGAATTCTGAGGAAAAAAATGAATTTCATCCATTTTGGAATAAGGCTGTAACATAACAAAATGTGGAAAAAGTGATGCGCTGTGAATATTTTCCAGATGCACTGTATATGTAGGTTTTAAAATAAGCCCAATTTAAAGCATGACAAAAAAGTGACATAAAAACATCACATAAAATTGTTGCACAAAATTGTTGCACTTTTAGGCTTAGGATTTTATATATAGAGAGTAGATAATATGCAGGCACAACGAAATGCCTGTTCAACAAATTTGGCACAATGGTCAGTCTGTCTGTCTGTTGAGTGTGGGGTAAGGGTCTAGAACTGGAGTCTGTGTGGGAACAGGGGTGAATTGGAAGTGTTTTCTGGTGGGTTGGTCAAGTACCTGAAGTGCTGTTGGGATTGTCCTTACAGTATCTGGGACTCCACTTCTTTAATCAGGAGAGTTTGGAGCTGGGAGACCAGCAAAGGCAAGGACTCACCTGATGAGCCATAAGAAGAGGACAATATATTGAGGAAAAGGAAAGTCAGAAGGCAGGGAGGAGATGATTAAATTGGTGATTGCTAGGGTATGTTTGTGGCTATGACACTTGCAGTCTTTTAGAGGAGTATAAGGAGGGCAAGAGTAGCGTAACCTTTCTTACATTGTTAGCCCTTTTGTGCCTTGTGTTTACTCCTATTGTTCATCCTTCCTTCCATTCTTTAACTTTATTCTTCCAAATAACAGCAATCCTCAAGTTTGACTGAGATAACAGGGTTAGAAAATGGCGTAGAAGTTGAAGATGTGAATGTTAATACATTGAAACTAAGGGAAACAGTGAATTAGGTTAATGTGACCACCACAAGCTGTAATATAATTATTTATAACAAAACATCATTTCTGATAATAAATGCCATGAGACAACCCATAAATACACCTAGAAGGCTACCCAAACTTGCATGCATTGCGCCTCTCACTTTTACCTCTGCTTGTATTGCTGCAAATCTCTGCAAAAATGCCAATACAAAAGTAAAAATGGCAGCAGCTTTGAGAGGAATTGGAAGCCAGAGATATCGATAAATCAGAAAAGTCTGGCCAAGTGTTAGAACCAATAAGACTAGAAGTTAAGCAAACAGTGCTAAGGATGTGTTACAGTGAATCATAGTCAGGAAATGGTGCAGGAAAATTCGATAATCAAAAATAAAAAGGTAAACATAACCGGAGCCCTGCAGTGGGCTGGCTCCCTGCCTGAGGTTTGTTCCCTGCCTTGCGCCCTGTGTTGGCTGGGATTGGCTCCAGCAGACCCCGTGACCCTGTAGTTAGGATATAGTGGGTTGGATGATGGATAGATGGATAACCAGAGCCAAATTGTAAATCGTAGTCAAAAAATAGCTGTAACCAAAAATTTAAAAGCAACAAAGAATGAACGCAAACATCTTTAGGGAGAATCTAGTCTTGGATAACCAGAAGTGCACAACCTTTATCGTACAATCTCAAAGACCTACTGGTATTTTAAATGCAAGAGGACCAGGAGATGACTGTGTGCCAATTTTGTTAAAAGGAAGTCAGAACTACAGTATCTTTTAGCCAGAACCAAAACTAACCTCAGGATCAAAGTCAGAGAGTAAAAAGCAAAATTCAAAAACTCAAAGAAACTGTCTAAGAGCGGCCAGCACAGACTCTACTATAGAAGAGGGTGGGCGGCTAGTTGGGCAAGGTCTCCAGGGTTGTGACTGTGTCGGAGTTTGTCTTTCACTTTCCCTCTTACAATTTTCATTTACTCCGTTGTCAACTGGTTTGACATATTATTAATTAAAGGACTGATATTGTTGGATTCCATTTATGTTAATCAGTTTCTACTTGTGTTTTAACAAATCTCTATCTTTATATGCACTAATTCTGTATTTAGTAATTAGTCTACTTGTATTTAGCTGAGAATTTATCAAAGTGCTCTGCGCCTGCACTCTGTGAAGAGTGCTATACCAAAACAAACTGTATTGTACAGAGTCTTTCATCAGAACCAAAGTACTATAAAAAAAAAGTAAGAGCAAGGATTGTGCCAATTTATACTGAAGCATCAAGTGGAGCAACTACTGTTTATAGTCAAATAACACAGTCTACAGAAGAAAATGGAGGCAAACACAATTTTTTGAAAGCCGATAGTTAAGTGAACTTTCAACAGTAAAGATGAATGCTTCAACTATATGTGCACCAAAGTCCAAAGCAAAAAGAAAGTTTTTGGAACAGTGATTTAGGTGTGTATCTATCAAACTCTGAAAAAGCATCGTTCAGCTTGAGCTGAACTTTAAACACTTGACCTAATGAGGTGTGGGTCATGACCTCTGTAAACACAACCCCAAGCAACCGGATGATGATCATAGCAATGGGATCCACAAATGGTAGCACCTGAGTGAAAGACAACATGGCATTGCAGACAAACATGAGCAATTTCAGCAAATTTCAAAAATTACCCTGAAATGGTGCTGGCCATAAGGAAAAAAACATGGCATCATGAGAGAGAGCGACTTAGATAACAAGCTTTCATGACCATGAGACTCCTTGACCTCTAATATGCCTAAAACAAGACCTTAATCATTTTTGAGGTTAAAAATAAATAATCAAAAATCAAGGCCTTATCATGACAGTCGCAAGAGGAATTGATCGGGAAAGAGAGAGTGAGAAAATCAACTATGCAGGATGGCTGAGGTCTTCAATTATCATTTTTGCCTTTGAACTTTAGCGAGTGTTGTGTATCTCATGAACAGAAGACAGCTGAGTGCCAGTCTATGCCATTTTTAGTAACCTCTGCAGTGGCTTATGTTCTTGAGCTGAGCAGTAGCTGTACCTGGACATGATTCAGCCAGTGAGGACATACTCTATTGTGCACCTGTAGAGATGAGGATGAGAAATGCTGGCTGTCCTTACACATCTGAGGAAATAGCAGCACTGGTAAGCTTGTTTTACAAGAGCCAAGATGTGCTGTGCCCACTTTAGTTCATCGGTGCCTAGAACTGATGAGCTGTGCTTACATAAATGTTGTGTTCTTCTCAAATTGTTCTTATGTTCTTCACCCCTTTCATTGTATTCAGGGACTTCAGACTAGAAGTTTGTGTTCTTTCTATTGCCACACAAAGTCTTATCTGTCCCACTTGTGGACAAAATGGTGCTGTGGGCTTTAGTTTGTCTTTCGTGCCATTATGTAAGCTTTGTGTATTTCTTCCCTTGCTGACATTCTGTCATCTTCTCAGGTTGACAAGATATATTTACATTATTCAAGCAAATCAAAGCATTCTAATCTTTTAAATTCTCATTTTAGAAAACTGAGTGCACCAAGGGAAAAATTATCCTGGTGAACTTTCCAAGCTAAGTTGCAAGAGACTAAATGGATTAGCACATTTGGACAGCCACTTTCATTGTAGTGTAGAAACGTTGGGACAGTTTGTATGGAAATATGCAGATCTGCACAAGCTGTTTTTATGAGCTGAGACAAATAAGGCAGGAATCCATGTAGACATAAAATGTCAATAAAAGCTGGTGACATTTTTCTGAAATCCTGCATAAGAAGCAGGAGCAAAATAAATATATGAAGTCTGCCTCTTGTGCTTCCATTTATACGCAGCCTGCTGTCAGCCATGCCCTTTTTCCCCCACCACTAATAGTTTTGGAATCAGAGGAATGAACATATTTAAGCTGCACTCACTTCTCTGCTTGTCAAGTCAAGTGGCTTTATTGTCATACCATCCATACACCATACTACAGCATACAGTGGCATGAAATAACAGAATCACAGTGTGACATGTACATAAACACATGACAAGCACAAGATGGGTATAGAACTAGACTGAACTATAAATGGATAAATAATCTATCTCATGAAGACAAGGTTTCTGTCTCAAGAAGCTCCACTCCAAAGTCTTGTCAGATATTCTACCTGGTTCTACTGTTGTCATTTATTAGCCTTAACATTTCTACAAGTAATGAACTGTCACTGTCCCACCCCACCTTTGTCTTTGTTTTAAAGTTAAGACCTTTCACAAGTGTTGTGTAACCATGGTTGGTCCCCTACCTGTTCTCCAATCTTGCATGTTTCTCCCCAAGTATCCTGTTTACACGAAACATTGTAGACCCCATCGCTAAGCCTAAAATGCCCTGACCTACTGCCTTTCACAACTTGTTTGCCAGCCTTCCCCACCTCTTCAGTTTTTACAATTTCCAGGTAACATCTAACAGAAGGCAGACTCAGATCAGCATCTGCAGGCCACGAGGTGCTCGGGGGGCAGTAGCCTTTGTGTGGAATGTAGCCTGTGCCTGTGAAATGAGACATGACAGCATCACAGGGCCATCTGTCTGCATTCTTGATAGCCATACAAGAAAAAAAAACACACACACACACACACACACACACACACCCACCAAATTTCTATCCCCTAGAAGATGCGCAGCATTCGCTGAGTTCTTTACTGGCAGTCGGCTGACCCTTCACCTCATAAAGCTCCTCTATTGAAAGCAGACGCTCCCTCAGAGGCACACCTTTTTTTCCCTTATTTGCAGATAATCCACTGAGCGCTGGCAGTCGGCAGCATTCCCGGTGTTCCTGTGTCAGGCAGACCATGTAGTGAAAGAGGACAAGCAGTCTGGCAACTCTCATTTAATATTAGGGTGCTCTTTACTTGAAGTATTTAATAAATGTAACCTTCTGTTTAAAATTTTCACTTTTAACTTTGTTCCACTTTTTGCTTTCCAAACATGCATTCATTATTGAACATCCCCAATCCAGTTTATAATCATGGCTGCAGGTGGCAGTACTGGGGGCAAAGCATGAACCAGCCCTAGAAGGAGCACCAAATGGAATGAACATGATGCTGGCGATGGGGTAATTGTGGAAACCTGTGAAGACGTTTACCATTGGGCACTAAGACACAGTATCTGCTATTGCAGGATCATTGGCAGGGCACCAAAAAAATCCTGCTTCCTAGTGGCCTATTGACATGCAGCAGTTATGGTGTTATGGTAGGCTGTTTTATGCAATTGCCAAAGTCTAAAAATAAATAAAATAACTTTGCCAGCCTTTGTCTATTTGTTTCATCCACTGACTGATTTTAATCTCCCCCTTCGGCCCTTTGGATTCATACAACTTGGACTCTTGTGATCCTTTAAAGAGCTGCCCACTGGTGCTGCCATAAGGACAACTGCTAGTGGCACCGAACCACAAAGTGCCTCTGTTTCAGATTAAAGTCTTTCTATCAATGCTTACTTGGCTCTCCCTCCTGCTTATTGATTGAAAAATTTTACTTAAACTGCCCTTAGCGGTCCAGAGGTAGAACAGTTAAGCGGGCGACAGCTTAAGGGTTCATTTAATACGAGGGGAATACAAACAGTGCGAGTGGAGAACTTATAAGTAAGAGGAGTGCAAAGTTAGGAGAAGAGACAGAGAAAAGTAAAGTTAACCTCATAGAAAGACAAATAGCAGGCAGCTGAGAGGGAGAACAGGACAGGAGCTTAAGTTTAACAAACCCTTTATTTCAGGGGCTCAAAAGTAATTGGACAATTGACTCAAAGGCTATTTCATGGGCAGGTGTGGGCAAGTCCGTCGTTATGTCATTATCAATTAAGCAGATAAAAGGCCTGGAGTTGATTTGAGGTGTGGTGCTTGCATGTGGAAGATTTTGCTGTGAACAGACAACATGCGATTAAAGGAGCTCTCCATGCAGTTGAAAGAAGCCATCCTTAAGATGCGAAAACTGAAATAACCCATCGGAGAAATTGCTACAATATTACGAGTGGCAAAATCTACAGTTTGGTACATCCTGAGATAGAAAGCAAGCACTGGTGAACTCAGCAGCGCAAAAAGACCTGGACGTCCACGGAAGACAACAGTGGTGGATGATCGCAGAATCATTTCCATGGTGAAGAGAAACCCCTTCACAACAGTCAACCAAGTGAACAACATTCTCCAGGGCGTAGGCGTATCAATATCCAAGTCTACCATAAAGAAAAGAATGCATGAAAGTAAATACAGAGGGTGCACTGCAAGGTGCAAGCCACTCATAAGCCTCAAGAATAGAAAGGCTAGATTGGACTTAGCTAAAGAACACCTAAAAAAGCCAGCACAGTTCTGGAAAAACATTCTTTGGACAGATGAAACCAAGATCAACCTCTACCAGAATGATGGCAAGAAAAAAGTATGGAGAAGGCGTGGAACAGCTCATTATCCAAAGCATACCACATCATCTGTAAAACACGGTGGAGTCAGGCAGTGTGATGGCTTGGCCGTGCATGGCTGCCAGTGGCACTGGGACACTAGTGTTTATTGATGATGTGACACAGGACAGAAGCAGCCGAATGAATTCTGAGGTGTTCAGAGACATACTGTCTGCTCAAATCCAGCTAAATGCAGTCAAATTGATTGGGTGGCGTTTCATGATACAGATGGACAATGACCCAAAACATACAGCCAAAGCAACCCAGGAGTTTATTAAAGCAAAGAAATGGAAAATTCTTGAATGGCCAAGTCAGTCACCTGATCATAACCCAACTGAGCATGCATTTCACTTGTTGAAGACTAAACTTCAGACAGAAAGGCCCACAAACAAACAGCAACTGAAAGCCGCTGCAGTAAAGGCCTGACAGAGCATTAAAAAGGAGGAAACCCAGCATCTGGTGATGTCCATGAGTTCAAGACTTCAGGCTGTCATTGCCAGCAAAGGGTTTTCAACCAAGTATTAGAAATGAACATTTTATTTCCAGTTAGTTAATTTGTCAAATTTTTTTTCAGCCCCTGAAATAAAGGGATTGTGTTAAAAAAAATGCTTTAGTTGCCTCACATTTTTATGCAATCATTTTGTTCAACCACTGAATTAAAGCTGACAGTCTGCACTTCAACTGCATCTGAGTTGTTTCATTTAAAATTCATTGTGGTAATGTACAGAACCAAAATTAGAAAAAAGTTGTCTCTGTCCAAATATTTATGGACCTTACTGTATATAAACCCTTGACACATATTTTTAGGAAGTCACTGTGCTATGAAGAGATTCCGAAGGACTGGAAAATGGCAAATATCATCCCATTATATAAAAAGGGTGACAGGGCAGATCCAAGCAACTATAGACCAGTAAGCCTAACATGCATCACAGGAAAATTAATGGAAGGAATTATTAAGGATAAGATTGAACAACACATGACAAGGACAGGAGTTATTCTGAACAGTCAGCATGGGTTCAGAAGAGGGACGCCGTGTTTTATTAACATGCTGGAATTCTATGAGGAGGCAACAAAAGGATCCGATCAAAGTGGAGCTTATGATATTATTTATCTGGACTTTCAGAAAGCATTTGATAAGGTGCCATATGAGAGGTTAGGCATCAAATTAAAAGAAGTGGGAGTTCAGGGTGATGTTTTTAGATGGGTACAGAATTGGCTCAGACACAGGAAGCAGAGGGTGATGGTGCCAGGAACCTCTTCAGAATTGGCCGATGTTAAGAGTGGTGTTCCACAGGGGTCAGTGCTAGGGCTGCTGCTATTTTTAATATATATAAATGATTTAGATAAGAATATAAGTAACAAGCTGGTTAAGTTTGCAGATGATACCAAGACAGGTGGATTAGCAGATAATTTGGAATTCGTTATCACTACAGAAGGACCTGGATAGCATACAGGCTTGGGCAGATTTGAGGCAGATGAAATTTAATGTCAGTAAATGTAAAGTATTACACATCGGAATTAAAAATATTAGGTTTGAATACACAATGGGTGGTCGGAAAATCGAGAGTACACCTTATGAGAAGGATTTAGGAGTCATAGTGAACTCTAAGCTATCGACTTCCCAACAGTGTTCAGAAGCCATTAAGAAGGCTAACAGAATGTTAGGTTATATTGCACGATGTGTGGAGTACAAGTCCAAGGAGGTTATGCTCAACCTTTATAATGCACTGGTGAGGCCTCATCTGGAGTACTGTGTGCAGTTTTGGTCTCCAGACTACAAAAAGGACATAGCAGCACTAGAAAAGGTCCAGAGAAGAGCGACTAGGCTGATTCCAGGGCTACAGGGGTTCAATTATGAAGAAAGATTATAAGAGCTGAGCCTATACAGTTTAAACAAAATATTAAGAGGTGACATGATTGAAGTGCTGCGGTGGGCTGGTGCCCTACCTGGGGTTTGTTTCCTGCCTTGCACCCTGTGTTGGCTGGGATTGGCTCCAGCAGGCCCCCGTGACCCTGTAGTTGGGATATAGCAGGCTGGATAATGGATGGATGGATGGATGGATGATTGAAGTGTTTAAAATTATGAAGGGAATTAGTACAGTGGATCGAGACTGTTATTTTAAAATGAGTTCATCAAGAACACAGGGACAGAGTTGGAAACTTGTTAAGGGTAAATTTCGCACAAACATTAGGATGTTTTTCTTTACACAAAGAATGATAGACACTTGGAATAAGCTACCATTTGTGTGGTAGACAGTAAGATTTTAGGGACTTTCAAAACTCGACTTGATGTTTTTTTGGAAGAAATAAGTGGATCGGACTGGCAAGCTTTGTTGGGCTGAATGGCCTGCTCTTGTGTAGAGTGTTCTAATGTTATTCTAATGTTATTTAAGTGTTAATTGTTTCTTGTTTTCTTAACCAGCCATCATAATGAGATGTAAATGATAAAGGAGCCAACGGCTCTTCAGCTAATGTGCTTAGATTTACAATGGTGAATGTGCATCATGGGGTATCTGTTAATAAATTGTTTAAAAATAAATGAGAAAAAAAGTGTGCGATCATGAAGTACATAATCTGCTCAGGTCCACAAAACATATAGAGAAAAGGAAATTCTACAGTGGAATTAAAGTTTGTCTTGGATGAAGTTGCTCCTACTCTGTTCAATGCATGGAAGGACTGGGTATTGGGCAGGATCGTGGGGTCCAGCGGCTGTGAGGTTCTTGAGAGACTGAGTGAGGAGTCTGTGTGTCTGGACTTGCAAGTGTCCTGATAAAAACCAAGAGCCAGGCATTTAATGACCTCTTGGGCACAGCCATGAGCAGTGTGTCTGTCTTCACAGAGAGTGTCAACCTTGTCGAGAGGTTTACTTACCTCGGCAGCAACATTGATGTCTATGGTGACTCTTCCTATGAAGTAAGTAGATGGATTGGGAGTGCCTGGGGGGTCATGAGGTCACTGGAAATGGATGTGTGGCGCTCCTGATATCTATGCAAAAGGACAAAGGTCTTGGTCAGTGATGGCGAACCTTTTAAAGACCGAGTGCCTAAACTGCACCACAAAACCCAGTTATTTATCGCAAAGTGCCAACATGGCAATTTAATCTGAATACTGAGGTTTTAGTTTAGAAAAAACAACTCCTACATTAACATCTTTTGTCTTAAAACAAAAATACAATAACAGAGCTTTCAATGACACAAACAACTTTTTATGGAAAGGTAAAAGTAGGCATTTGGTATGCTTTTGAACAATTAATGTGATTTTTTGCTGTTGTATGCATGCTGATAATTTGTCTAACCTTACTGTGTAAGTTTGAGAGCAACACATGCAGATCTGTTAATCTGTTTCTGGTTTCAGATTTGATATAATTCAAAGCTGAAAACAGCTGCTCACAAGCATAAGATGATCCAAACAAAGTAAGGAAAGCAATTCCAAGTGCTTTCATTGACTTAAAATTATTTGGCAGAGAATTCCACACTTTAAGGATTTCATTTTCAGAATTAACTGTGCTGTCCTTTGTCATCCCTTCTATCTTCTCAATTGTTTCACGCAGGTCTTCCTCATTAACCTCCGTTCCCGGTCTCTCTCTCTTTTTTTTCCTCTTTCCATCCGCCTCATGCTTCTATTACATATTATGGGGATGTGGATCAGGTGTGGCGATTAGCAGCTCCTAGCAACAATCACAGATGCTGACAACTTCTCACTTGTGAGAACTGACTGCATCATGAAGCTCCGACCACACTTCCATGCCCCCTCTAAGCCGCGAGTGCGGCGATTATCTATTAAAACTGGCCTTTTCAATTTTTAGCTGTGGACTCCAACCCTACCATTGGAATCACCTTCGCCACAAACTCAACAGGCTGCAGTCCGTGCCGCACCCTCACGCCGCATGTGAGCACCCGCCTTACCCCAGACAGAAGAGGGAGGATGTGCTCCCATTGAGTTGCTGGGCAGAGGGGCGGATGATGTGAGAAATGTCCTCAGGCATGCGTGGAGAGGGGGATGGGAGCAGTCCGGCCCCCGTGTCCCTCTGGCTTTCTAGTAATGAACTGTGTGCTGGGGCAACGGCACACGTACCCACAGAGAGGGCTCTGAGTGCTCCCTCTGGCACGTGTGCCATAGGTTCGCCACCACTGGTCTAGGTCATTAGAGTCCTGGTGCATCCTGTCTTGTTATATGGTTTGCAAGACATGGACGCTATCCAGTGACCTGAAACAAAGACTGGACTCCTTCGGTACTGTGTCTCTTCGGAGAATCCTTGGGTACCACTTGTTTGACTTTGTGTCGAATGAGCAGTTGCTCATGGAGTCCCAAATGAGGCACATTACCTGCATTGTGAGGGTGTGTCAGTTACAGCACTATGGCCATGTGGCGCGATTCCCAGAGGGAATCCGAGTGTCTGGACCAGGCCAAGGGGACACCCATGTATCACCAGGCTTCGGCAGATAGAAGGTCATTTTCGGAGGGTGGGACTGGACCATGTGTCTGCTTGAGGGGTTGCCAACGAGGATCCTGAGCTGTTTCATCATGTGGTGAGTGCAGCAATGCGCTGTACCAGTGCATGTTCCCCCACTTGACCTGACCTTGGATGAATGAAAACACTAACAAGACTTAGTTAAATGGCAAGTTTCATATTCAGCAGGGACTGTCTTCTAATTAGGAATTTGGTTGAAATGAAAACCTGCAGCCACAGCAATGTTAATAACGATTAACAAAATGCGACCCACACAAAACCTTACCACTCTAGACAACTTCCAGGTTCGCCTATATCAGGGATAGTCAAACTGCAAGAGCAGGTGGACGAGGTGTGAGCCAGTTGAAGTAGGCTGCAGATGGTTCATTGGCCACTCATTCTACTAGATTCTTACCATTCTTGGCATCTATGAGCCTGGCAAGAGAGGAGCCATAAAGATAGATTTGAATTAGGAGAGAAGACCTGTGGTTGAGGGTGCAACCTGGCCTGATTTTACTGTGTCTCAATATATCACAAATATCTTATTTTGAATTATGAGCCAGAAACATTATGGCTGCTTTATTGACTACAGCAATAAACTGAAAAGACAGGACAATACTGTAGAGCCTTCTTGGAACACCACAGCAGGATTCTTTGTAGGCACAGAATTCTACCATCTTCTGTTTAGGTACTGGAAGGTGAAGTGACTGTCCATGGAGTTACACAGTGAGCCAAGGATATAAAATGTGTGTTCAGGGAGTTTGGACAGTGCCACATAAAATACAGAAATATGTGACAGACTCTGTTTTCAAAATGAAGCCCTATAATAATCATCTTTCAATGCACCTGCATGCCAGCTCCTGTGTATTTTAGCTATCATTACATGTCATGGTGCCTGCTCTTCTTCTCCTCTACTCGGCACCATGGCTGTAGGAATTATAGTTAAAAAAAGGGGAAAATAAGTGTGTGGTGTTTTGGCAGCAGAGAGGTATTGGGGTTCAGGACGTTTTGGTTGTTATTTTGTAACATTGATGTCTGTTATTGATGTTGCTTCTTCCATCTTCTGATCTGCTTGTCATTTTTTAAAACAAGACTATTAGAACAATTTTGGCAAGAGTAGGCCATTCCACTGATCATAGCTTGCTAATCCTATTCACCTAACTGTACACTAACATCAAGTCCAGTTTTGGGGTCCCCAAAGTAGTACTGTACCACCCTGTATCCTCATTTATTCCACATACAGCGCCTTCACAAAATATTCAGAGCCTGTCACTTTTTTCACATTTTAATTAATTTTCCCCTCATCCAGCAACACTCAATACTTCAGAATGACTAAACAAATATGTAATTTTAGGAATTTTGGCAAATTTGTTAAAAATAAAAAAGTGAAAAATGACATGGATGCAAATATTCAGACCCTTTACTTGACCCTTTGGCAGCAGTTCGAGCCTGGGATTCTTCTTGGGTTTGACATGTCCAGCTTCACACACCTAGATTTGGGGATTTTCTGTCATTCTTCTCTGCAGATCCTCTCAAACTCTTTCAGGCTGGATGGAGGTCATCAGCAGACAGCTGTGTTCAGGTCTCCTCAGAGATGTTCAAGTCTGGCCTTTGACTGGGCCACTCCAAGACATTAGCATAGTTGTCCCTAAGCCATTCCTGTGTTGTTGATGCTCTGTGCTAAGTGTTGTTATCATTATGGAAGGTAAACCTTCTGCATAGTCTGAGGTCTGGAGCACTCCATTCGGCTTTCTCTCAACATTGTGCAGTACCCCAGTCCCTGCTTCTGAAAAACAATCTCAAACCATGATGCTGCTACCACCATGCTTTACTGTTGGAATGTATTGCACAGGTGATGAGCGTGCATGGTTTGCTATAGACGTGACACTGAGGCCAAATAGTGCAATCTTGGTTTCATCAGACCAGAGTATCTTGTTTCTCATGGTTTCTGAATTCTTTAGGTGCTATTTTTAGAAATTCCAAGTGGGCTTCCATGTGTTGTCTGGCCACTCTGTCATGAAGCCCATATTGATTGAGTGTTGCAGTAGTGGTTGCCCTTCTGGAGTTTTCTTCAGTCTCCACACAGGCTCTCTGGTGCTGGGCCAGTATGACCATCAGGTTCTTGGTCACCTCTGTTACCAAGGCCCTTCTCCCACAGTGGCTCAACTTGGCAGGCCAGCCAGTTCTAGGAATAGCCGTGGTTGTTCCATTTTAGAATGGGAACCTTAGTGCACATGGGAACCTTCAATGCTGCAGGATTTTTTTTTAACCTTCCCCAAATCTGTGCTGTGGTACAATTCTGTCTCTAAGCTATGCAGGCAACTCCTTCAACTTCATGGCTTGCTTTATACTCACATGTGTGGCCTGCTATAAACAGATGTGTGCCTCTCCTAATCAGTCCAATGAACTGAAGGACCACAAACAAGGTATAGAAACATCTCAGTGTTGATCAATAGAATAAGATTCACCTGAGTCAGATTTCAAGCATTAGAACTGAAGAAGCTAAATACTTGTTTCAATGTGATATTTCTTTTTGTTTTTTAAATAAATATAGAACATTTCTAAAATCCTGTTCTCGCTTTGTCATCCTGGGGTGTTGAGTGTTGCTTGATGAGGGTAAAAGATTAAACAAATTTAGCAGAAGGCTAAATGTATAAATAGTAAAAGGCCTTGAAGAATTTCTGAAGGCACTGTATCTAAAACAATTTCTAACATTTGTGCACTGTTTCCCTTAAGCAGCCTCCATCTGTGCTCCTGTGTTCTTATTATGTTAAAGCTTCTGGCATACCTGTTGTCCTATGCTTTGTAAGCCTATTTTTTTTGTTTTTTTTTTTTATTTTTATTAATTTTATTACAATCCATACAAAGCAATTACGTTTTTACAAAAAGAAAAATTGAGTTAAGAACAGATTGATCCCCACCCCCTATTTTGTTTAATTATTTTAAAACTGAATGTCATACAGATACAAAGTGATGTCACAACTCAGATAATATACACTGTGATAAGAACAACACAGATACATCAAAAAGGTTTGAGGCAGCCAGCCATATATTATGCCGTGGCTGCAAAAGTTTGATTTTGGGATAAGTTGTGTTCAGGTTGAAGTCTAAAATAGAACTGATTTCGGTTTGACAAGATGGTGGATTTAAAGGCCATAGCAGGAAGTGATGTCATTGAGACCAGAACCAGAAGCACAGTCTTCGGGGACTGGAAATGATGTCACCCATGGCCCCGGGACCGGAAGTGACAACATCAAAAGTGCCAGCACCTAATTGGAATTCCAGAGGATAGTCTGCAGAGGATGGAGAAAGAGACCTAGTATTACAATTATTTAAGTCCTCTAGCTGCTTCCCATGCGCATGTGTGTGACAACGCTTTTGTCAAACTAAACTAACAGGCTTCACATTCACGTCTTAGAGGGAAGAAAAAAGCAACCAGCACACCAAAAGCCCACCTTACTAGGCATTGTGATCTTAACTTGGAAGAAAGTGACTAGGTGCCATGAACCAGGTGCAGCAGGACTCAAGCCAGTCTTTTTGAAAATGACATTAGTGCTTACATTAGCAGTTACTCAGACCTGATGCAGATTCTCTTTTAGGCTGACTGACTAAAGCCCATGTCGCATTATACGGCTTTTCTAGCAATTATCAGTTATAGCCTTCATTTGCATAATATCAACAGTCGCCTAATGTGACATACCCGCTGACTGAGAAGAACTAATCTGTGACTGGCTAGGATAAAATTAGACAGATTTGATTTTGTCTTTGGTCAGAGTGGTGGGCTCTTTGTGTGCAAGAGATGAGAACCAATGAGAGATCAGCTGGCAGAGCAATGCATAGAATCGAGCAACAAGGAATAAGCAACATGTGTTTTTTGAACCTCACAAATAGAAGAGAAACCTATCTGTCCCATGTCTCATGTTTTATGGACCAAAACAGAGTAGAAAAAAGAAAAAGTGCTTAGACTGTGGCTGAAGGCACCACAGCTATTGACACTTCACACAACACCAGTATAGCGCCTTCTCCTTCGGGTGCCATGGGGGCTGTGGACCTCACAAACAATAGGGAAGCTTGCTGTTTAATGTCTCATATTTTACATGCTGTAATAGAATGGAAACAAGAAATAAAGGGCAGAGCTTGTTGCTGAATTTGCTGCAGCTGTTAACCCTCAGTAAAGTGCAGCTTTATCAGTCAGCTTGGTATTGGCTATGAGAAAAAAGGGGCAAGCATGACTGTGGTAGGCGATTGGTGCTCGGCCAGTAATTGTGACATGGACTGTGATTTTTAGTTGTGTAATGTGACATGGTGCAGCAACAAGATAAGCGTCTGTGATCAAGGCTGTCTTAACAGCATCATAGTCACCTGGGCAAAGTATTGCAATGGGGCCCCTGTTTTGATATTAAAACAAACATATATAGGCATCAGAAACATTGTAGGATCCTATGCTGTTGAGGCCCCTGGACAATGCCCATTGTGCCAATACATTAAGTTAGCCCTGACTGTGATTTGCACATCTGGCATCTCCCACGAGAAAAAGTCATG
The DNA here is from genome assembly GCF_016835505.1 of Polypterus senegalus. Taxonomy (NCBI): domain Eukaryota; kingdom Metazoa; phylum Chordata; class Cladistia; order Polypteriformes; family Polypteridae; genus Polypterus; species Polypterus senegalus. The sequence continues at coordinate 61,123,828 of NC_053171.1, read as the reverse complement.
TAATGTGACATTGGCTTAAAAGCTGGCCTTTTATGTTATCCAACTCGGGGTGCCACTCACCACCAATCAAGCCTGTTACATTCGGTGACATGGTTCAGATTAAGCATATTGGTGGTAGTTGATCCTCTGGGAGCCATCTCAAATGAGGGCCATCACTGCCTGGCATGGCTGTAGGTTGATGCCTCTATTGATTTCAATACCCAGCTTGGAGGCATGGAGAGCTATAGCCCAAGCCTTCAATGTACCCAAGGTATGGAGCCATCATCTGAATGAGCAGCATTTTATCATCAAACACACACACAAACACACTCGTACTGCACCAGGTTAGTGTTTCCAGTCAACCCAACATGAATGTCTTGGTCTTTGAAACACTCAACCACCTGACCCCAACCGTGCCTTGCCTAGGAGTGTCCTCATGTGGTTGGAGTCCTATCTCATGGGAAGATCTTACAGTGTGTCCTGGTGAGAATAGATGTCAAGAATGCATCAGGCAAGCACGTAGGTACCCAAAGGATCAGTACTTGGCCCTCTTCTCTCCTCTTCTCTATATCCACCCCCTCACTTGACCCTATTTACCTCTCCCATGATTCCTCTTATCAGTGGTATACTGATGATATTCAGCTGTACCTGCCGTTCCCTCCAGAGGACAACACCGTATGATCTAGAATCTCTGCATGTCTCACTGCAATGTGGATGCTAGTCTGGGAAAGATGGACCTTCTTGTTCTTCTTACCTTATCTCTGTTCAGCTTGGCTCATTATTGTTAACACCTGCCTGTATCTCAGTCTGTCAGATTCACTCCATACAAAAACCTGAAAGTTCAGACCATATCTGATGGAGTATGCTGCAAAATTCCTGGTCTAGGCTTTGATCTTTTCATGCCTGGACTACTGCACTCTCCCCTGGCAGGAGTACCAGCATGATCATCAAGCCACTTCAGATGATCCAAAATGCAGCAGCATATCTGGAGTTCAACCAGCTGAGGAGGGCACACGTCACTCCTCTCTTCAGATCACTACACTGGCTTCCTCTAGCGCCACATATTAAGTTGGAATCCTTGATGCTTGCCTGCAGAGTTCACTTATGAGGTCCTCTGCTTCTTCTCACCCACTTAGGTCTGCTTATAAAACAGTATTTGGTGATGCCACCTCTTCGTGGTATCAATTCTGAATCCAGTCTCTCTTCACGTGCAGCTCTTGATGGGTCATTATGATTATGGGTAATTTCAAGACCCAACAGGAGTGGAGAGAATGGGAATACAAACATATGCTTAAATTCAACACTCTACAAAATGGTCTGAATACAGACAAGAGTTTTATGACCAGATATGTGGACTAACAGACTGATTGACCAGCTGACTTCATCAGTGGCCTATCTTACAGACAATGCACTTCAAAAAAACCTTACAGGACTTTCTCTAGTAATGATTATCTTATCTCTACATTTTATTAGTTCATTGTTCTCTTCTTTCAGGGTTAATTTATCTCAGGTGTATTCATTTTGCTAATATTTGAACAAAAAGGTTGTTAAGATGAAAGAAAAAAATCACTTTGCTGTCCCAATATACTGTAAGCTAGAGTATTTTTCAGTTTCTTTGTTACACCTTGCCTGATGAAGGGGCCTTAGCTGCTTCGAAAGCTCGCATTTGTAATATATTTAGTTAGTCAATAAAAGGTGTCATTTCACCTTACTTTCTCCTGTATAGACCTCTGCCAGGAATAGATGAATGTTTTTTAATTGAACCTTTTTATTCTGCAAAATATTCTCCAAAAGTGAACACTCGGAAGTGTTTCCTAGGTTACAGCTCTTTCTGTTTAGCTGGATTTGTGTTTAACAAGCTGCTTATAGATACAGTATGTGGCTGCTTATCTCGCTTGTTAAGGGCCTTAAAGAAAAAGCCAAAGTTGATAAACTCAAAGGAAGCCAAGGCCCTGCCACTGACCCTGGACTCGGGAGATGCGCCCTCTTAACTCCTCTGCTGTTCACACATTTCTCTTTTCAGCACTCCTGGGGTGAGAATTGTACTACAGAAGATGGACAACGCTGTCTCAGCCAAACTGATTTTTTTTTCTGCCATTAAACACATGAGAGGGGAGGCTGTTTTGCCCATTTAACATCTCTATCTGTAGGCCTGGATATGCCCTGACCTGCTGGTTGTAGCATTGCCAGTGTAAAAATCAACAAGAAAACTGTCGACAGCAGTGGTGGAGAAAAGTATCTACAAGTCCCAAATTAAGTCAGGCCTCAGTCTGGGCTGGATCGGAAGGAGAAGTTCATCCCTGGAGTTTCCATACCCCCACCAAAAAAACTTCATGTACAAAAGGAGTTTTCTCCACTTTTTTTTTGGATGTCCCACACATCTGCATTTAAAATGTGTATCTCAGGTGACATTTCCCTGCCTCAAAAGGCCTTGCATTCCTGAAGAAGTATTCTTCATAATTAGGCTAGTGCAACACCCACCCCCCAGTTCTCCTGCTGCCCTGAAATCTCTTCCTAAAGTATGTGCTCTGCTCAGCCCTGGCTGGAATGAGGGGTCCTAATGTAAACAGCGGCTACGAGGCCCAGTCCCCCAGCCTTCTAAGGTAAGAGTGGCTTATTAGGACACGTCTCTTCCTCCCTGCACCACAAGCGAAGGGGAAAGGTAAAAATCTGAGCGCACTTCCTTATAAGGACAAACTTCCAAAGACTTCATGTTTGGAATAGTGATGTCAGAGTTGGGGGGGGGGGTGCAGTAATCCTGCCAAGCCACGCTGCAGAGCATTCTTAAAGAGATACACACTCAGACACAGGCGGGCACTTTCACAGACTGAGAGGAGTGTGAACGGAGGCCAGGTCAGGTCAAAGAGGCCAGTCTGGGGCAGGCTCTGTCACCTTGATGTTGACTTCCTGCAGCTCTCTTTGAAGGTAAATGTCACCAGTGCTTGGAGGCTCAAAGCCTCAATGGTACACATCTGCTGTGTTCACTGAAAAGCAGTGGCTGCCATTCCTACTGCTTCCAAATCAGGATAACTCTCAACTGTCGGCAGGGCAAAGAACACTTGGCCATTAGAAATGTGTGATGTGGAACGAGTTCTTCTGCCTTATCGCACATCCCTAAAATGGCCAAGGTTATATGTGTGTTACTCTTCCTTATATGCTAAGAAAAGGTGCTAAGGTGTATATTTTTTTCTTTGCCATTCCAACTATCCATCCATACATTTTATCCATCCATCCATTATCCAGCCCGCTATATCCTAACTACAGGGTCACAGGGGTCTGCTGGAGCCAATCCCAGCCAACACAGGGTGCAAGGCAGGAAACAAACCCCTGGTAGGGTGCCAGCCCACCACAGGGCACACACACACTAGGAACAATTTAGACTCGCCAATCCACCTAACCTACATGTCTTTGGACTGTGGGAGGAAACTCACACAGACACGGGGAGAACATGCAAACTCCACGCAGGGAGGACCCGGGAAGTGAACCTGGGTCTCCTAACTGCGAGGCAGCGGCACTACCCACTGTTCCACCGTGCCTCCCCCATACATTTTATGAGTTTGTATAACTAATACTTGGTTTAGGGGGGTCTAGACCTTGAGCCTGCAAAACTGGGTATGCCAGGAAACAACTTTGGGTGGGACACACCTCATACATACTTAGACAGCACCAGCTAAGAGTCACCAGTTAACTATAACATGCACATGTCTGAATAGAAATTCCATTCATCCATCCATCCACCCATACATCCCATTTTCTACCACTTATCCAGCGCAAGTGTAAGCAAAGATGCTCAGATATCTCTTTGCCCCACCACCTCCTCCAACTCTTTTAAGGGGATACCAAGGCGTTACCAGCCCAGCTGGGTAATATAATCTCTCTAGCATGTCCTAGATATGCCCAGTGGTCTTCTCCTAGTTAGACATGCCCACACCAGAGAGATGTCCAATAGGCCACGTGACCAGATGCCTAAACCAACTCAACCAGCTCATTTCAATGTAAAGGAACATTGCTTCTCACTGTATCTCTAACGCTGAGCCCAGACACCCTGTGGAGAATGCTCATTTCGGTTGCTTGTATCCGTGATCTAGTTTTTTTGGTCACTTTCCAAAGCTCATGGCCATCAGTAAGGATAAGAATGTAGATCAGCTGGTAAGTCGAGAGGTTCACCTTTCAGCTCAGCTCAAACCTTTGCCACGACTGATTGGTACAACATCCACATAACTGCTGAAGCCACTTTGATCGTGTTCTGCCCAATGGCAAGAAGAGGAGCAGAAGATGGACATGTAGTCATAACCAGAAATAAGTGGAAACCAAACTCTAATCATTAACCAGAAGTCAAACTCAAGAGAGAAAAATGGTAGAATCAGAAACCTGAAAGATTGAGAAAGAGCATGCCTTACATTTGATTAGAGTTTTATTATAATCACAGATACAGAGTGAATTTTTGTGCTGGATTAAATGGGTCGCTCAGGTGACACAAGGTGCAGTGTCATGCTATGCAACTTCCACGTGCCAGTAATGGGAATAATAACCTGGCGGTGCCCAATTGCAAAGTCCATCCATCTATCCATCCTCTTCTGCTTATCCAAGATCGGATCACAGGAGCAGCAGCTTGAGCAGAGATGCCCAGACTTCCCTCTCCCTGGCCACTTCTACTAGCTCTTGCGGGGGAATCCCGAGGTGTTCCCAGGCCAGCTGAGAGACATAGTCCCTCCAGCATGTCTTGGGCCTCCTCCCGGTTAGACGTGCCCAGAACACCTCACCAGGGAGGCATTCAGGAGGCATCCTGATCAGATGCCCGAGCCACCTCATCTGACTCCTCTCAACCATCGCTGAGGGTAGGAACGTAGATCAACTGGTAAATTTGAGCTTTGCCTTTCGGCTTCAGCTCCTTTTTCACCACAACAGACCGATGCAGAGCCCGCATTGTTCCGCCTGTCGATCCGCCTGTCGAGCTCACGCTCCATTCTTCCCTCACTCGTAAACAAGACCCCGAGATACTTGAACTCCACTTGGGACAGGATCACACCACCAACACTGAGAGGGCCCTTCACCCTTTTCTGGCTGAGGACCATGGTCTTGGATTTGGAGGTGCTGATTCCCATCCCAGCCGCTTCAGACTCAGCTGCGAACCGATCCAGAGAGAGCTGAAGATCACGGCCTGATGAAGCAAACAGGACAACATCATCTGCAAAAAGCAGTGACCCAGTCCTGAGCCCACCTAACCGGACCCCATCAACACCCTGGCTGCTACTAGAAATTCTGTCCATAAAAGTTATGAACAGAATCGGTGACAAAGAGCAGCCCTGGTGGAGTCCAACTCTCACTGGAAACGGGCTCGACTTAATGAGGGCAATGCAGACCAAGCTCTGACGCTGGTTATACAGGGACCGAACAGCTCTTATCAGGGGGTCTGGTACCCCATACTTCCAGAGCACCCCCCACAGGATTCCCCAAGGGACACGGTTGAATGCCTTTTCCAAGTCCACAAAACACATGTAGACTGGTTGGGCAAACTCCCATGCACCCTCCAGGACCCCGCCAAAGGTGTAGAGCTGGTCCACTGTTCCGTGACTAGGAAGAAAACCACACTTTTCCTCCTGAATCCTAAATTCAACTATCTGACAGACCCTCCTCTCCAGGACCCCCAAACAGACTTTTCCAGGGAGGCTGAGGAGTGTGATCCCTCTGCAGTTGGAACACACCCTCCGGTCCCCCTGTTTAAAGAGGGAGACCACCACCCCGGTCTGCCAATCCAGAGGCACTGTCCCCGATGTCCATGCAATGTTGCAGAGGTGTGTCAACCAAGACAGTCCTACAACATCCAGAGCCTTGAGGAACATCCACCCCTGGGGCCCTCCCACCAAGGAGTTTTTTTGACCACCTCGGTGTGCTCAGTCCCAGAGATGGGAAAGCCACTTCCGAGTCCCCAGGCTCTGCTTCCTCATTGCAAGGCATGTTAGTGGGCTTGAGGAGGTCTTCGAAGTACTTCCCCCACTGACCCACAACGTCCCGAATCGAGGTCAGCAGTGCACCATCCCCACCATATACAGTGTTGACACTGCACTGCTTCCTCCTCCTGAGATGCTGGATGGTGGACCAGAATCTCTTTGAAGCCATCCAGAAGTCATTCTACATGGCCTCCCCAAACTCCTACCATGCCCACGTTTTTGCCTCAGCAACCACCGAAGCTGCATTCTGCTTGGGCTGCTTGTACCTATTAGCTACCTCCAGACTCCTCCAGGACTCCTTCTTCAGCTTGATGGCATCCCTTACCACTGGTGTCCACCAACAGGTTTGGGGATTGCCAGCACGAAAGGCACTGAACCACCTTATGGCCATATCTCTGGTCAGCAGCCTCAACAATAGAGGCACGGAACAGGGCCCATTCTGACTCAATGTCCCCCACCTCACTCGGGACGTGGTCAAAGTTCTGCTGGAGGTTTGAGTTGAAGCTACTTCTGGCAGGGGACTCTGCCAGACGTTCCCAGAAGACCCTCACAATACGTTTGGGCCTACCAGGCCTGACCGGCATCTTCCCCCACCATCGAAGCCAACTCACCACCAGGTGGTGATCAGTTGACAGCTCCGCCCCTCTCTTCACCCGAGTGTCCAAGACATGTGGCCACAGGTCTGATGACACGACCACAAAGTCGATCATCGAACTGAGGCCTAGGGTGTCCTGGTGCCAAGTGCACATATGAACACCCCTATGCTTGAACATGGTGTTCGTTATGGACAATCCATGATGAGCACAGAAGACCAATAACAAAACACCGCTCTGGGTCAGATTGGGGGGGGTGGCATTCCTCCAAATCACGCTCTTCCAGGTCTCACTGTCATTGCCCACGTGAGCATTGAAGTCTCCCAGCAATACGAGGGAGTCCCCAGAAGGTATGCACTCTAGCACCCCCTCCAGTTACTCCAAAATGGATGGGTACTCCAAACTGCTTTTTGGCGCATATGCTCAAACAACAATTAAGACCAGTCCCCCCGCCTGAAGGCAAAGGGAGGCTACCCTCTCGTCCATCGGGATAAACCCCAATGTACAGGCTCCTAACAACACAATAAGGGACACGAAAACCCCTCCACAATAATAAGGTGGCAGCTCGAGGAGGGGCCGATTGCAAAAACAAAAAGAAAAAAAAATGCTGCAGCACCATGAATAATTAATCATTATATTCAGGAAATATATAAATGTAAAGAACCCACACAGGAAGATTCTAGAAATAAAGTGACCCAAATTTACACTCAATGTCTTTTTCTAGAAAATATTTTAAGAGAAATAAAAAGTAATTTTCAAAGTGCATAAATTGTGGCAGATCCACCTGCCGATCTCCTGCACTCATTCTCCCTCAGTTGTGAAGAAGACCCCCGAGATACTTAAACTCCTCCGCTTGAGGCAGTACCTCCTCCCCAACCTGGAGAGGGTACTTCACCCTCTCCCAGCTGAGAACCACGACCTCACACTTAGAGGTGCTGATCCTCACCCCAGCTGCTTCACACTCATCCACAAACCTCCCCAGTATGCATCTGAGGTCACCATCTGATGAAGCCAATAGGAACGTAGCATCTGCAAACAGCAGAGTCGTGAACCTGAGGTCACCAAACTGGACCCCTGAATGCAAATTGAAAGAAAAAAACAAAATATGTGCCAAACACCATATGGCAGACAGCCAGGCACATGATGTCAGCCCAGGACAATGGATCCATGAAGCAGAAGCAGTACTTCTTTTGTGGATCAAAACTCTACAAGTCCATAACCATACTTGGTGAGGGTTTTTGATTTTGCAGAACAACTTCAAATCGAAAGACCTCCTGAACCACCCCAATTCCTTTGAGTGCAGCACTTCTCTAGTCCTAACTAAGGGGACATTTCTGTCCCTGAATGAGGCTACAGGATGGGCTCAGATTTTTCTTCCCTAAAATGTAAATCTGTAGGGAACATTTGTAAGATTTTCACAATATCTTCTTAGCTGCATGTCTCATTTGGACTGTTTTTTATTTGCTTGTTTTTGTTCAGATATCATCATTCATTTATGTTGTATCTATCAAAACCATTTATTTTTTTCATTGTCCAATCAACCAAAATTGAAGAGCTATCAACCAATGCAATGAGGGCTGAGGTCATCATAAGTGGACTTTTGTCATGTATAGGTGGCAAGGGACCCTTCAGAGGTTTTGTTAACTGGAGTTTTGTTTTCCATTTGTCTACTGTTAAGTGACTATTTCTCTTTTACATTGCTAACAGAGTTTACAGTATATTAGCTCTGGTAATAAAATAGCATGTACCTTCAGCGCCTTTCATCAGCACCATGAAGTGTCTGATCATCTCTTGACCGGTGCCTCATCTCTGTCTGTCTATACATATATACAGTTGTGCTTGAAAGTTTGTGAACCCTTTAGAATTTTCTATATTTCTGCATAAATATGACCTAGATTTTCACTCAAGTCCTAAAAGTAGATAAAGAGAAATCAATTAAAGAAATGAGACAAAAATATTATACTTGGTCATTTATTTATTGAGGAAAATGATCGAATATTACATATTTGTGAGTGGCAAAAGTATATGAACCTCTAGGATTAGCAGTTAGTTTGAATGTGAAATTAGAGTCAGGTGTTTTCAATCAATGGGATGACAATCAGGTGTGAGTGGGCACCCTGTGATATTTAAAAAACAGGAATCTATCAAAGTCTGCTCTTCACAACACGTTTGTGGAAGTGTATCATGGCACGAACAAAGGAGATTTCTGGGGACCTCAGAAAAGAGTTGTTGATGCTCATCAGGCTGCAAAAGGTTACAAAACCATCTCTAAAGTGTTTGGACTCCACCAATCCACAGTCAGACAGATTGTGTACAAATGAAGGAAATTCAAGACCATTGTTACCCTCCCCAGGAGTGGTCGACCAACAAAGATCACTCCAAGAGCAAGGCGTGTAATAGTCAGCGAGGTCACAAAGGACCCCAGGGTAACTTCTAAGCAACTGAAGGCCTCTCTCACACAGGCTAATGTTCATGTTCATGAGTCCACCATCAGGAGAACACTGAACAACAATGGTGTGCATGGCAGGGTTGCAAGGAGAAAGCTACTGCTCTCCAAAATAAACATTGCTGCTCGTCTGCAGTTTGCTAAAGATCATGTGGACAAACCAGAAGGCTATTGGAAGAATGTTTTGTGGATGGATGAGACCAAAATAGAACTTTTTGGTTTGAATGAAAAGCATTATGTTTGGAGAAAGGAAAACACTGCATTTCAGCATAAGAACCTTATCCCATCTGTGAAACATGGTGGTGGTAGTATCATGGTTTGGGCCTGTTTTGCTGCATCTGGGCCAGGATGGCTTGCCTTCATTGATGGAACAATGAATTCTGAATTATATCAGAGAATTCTAAAGGAAAATGTCAGGACATCTGTCCATGAACTGAATCTCAAGAGAAGGTGTGTCATGCAGCAAGACAACGACCCTAAGCACACAAGTCATTCTACCAAAGAATGGTTAAAGAAGAATAAAGTTAATGTTTTGGAATGGCCAAGTCAAAGTCCTGACCTTAATCCAATCGAAATGTTGTGGAAGGACCTGAAGCGAGCAGTTAATGTGAGGAAACCCACCAACATCCCAGAGTTGAAGCTGTTCTGTATGGAGGAATGGGCTAAAATTCCTCCAAGCCGGTGTGAAGGAATGATCAAAAGTTACCGGAAACATTAAGTTGCAGTTATTGCTGCAAAGGGGGGTCACACCAGATACTGAAAGCAAAGGTTCACATACTTTTGCCACTCACAAATATGTAATATTCAATCATTTTCCTCAATAAATAAATGACCAAGTATAATATTTTTGTCTCATTTGTTTAACAATTCTAAAGGGTTCACAAACTTTCAAGCACAACTGTATAATACTAGCTATATTACTTGTTGAAGACAGGTAATAGAATGCATTTTTAAAATATTTGATATCTCTTGCCTTATGTGTACCCTCAGCATTCCTCCTACACCTCTCCTTGGTATGTCTGAATATCTCTTGACTGGCACTTCCTCTCCTGTAAAGTCTGCTCCTCAGACCGTGTCATTTTGAGGTGCCCTGCTTGCTTCCTATCCATTTTTGTACTTCCTGTCTTTGAAAGTGACTGTCAGCATGCCTTCTACTCCTTTACTCCTCCATGTATGTCTTACACTTGCACTTCCTTTCTGCTGGACCACCACAGCTAAACTGACCAATCAGATCGCTCGTGGGAACCAGACACACACACACACACACACACTTCAATGTTTTATTATATAGTAAATTGTTCATAGTAATCATTGACATTGCTCTGTTTGACCAAATGATTAAGTGTGTTTATGCATTCAGATGTTTACTAATATACAGGTAGTGTTTTATATTTGTAAAATACGTGTGTAGTGCTCAGAACCTGCACTCAGACTCTAAGAGTCATGTCATTTTCTAACCTGTTTAATCCAGATGGGGTGGGCAGGGTTTGCAACCTATCCCAACTAGCACAGGGCACAAGGCAGGAACAAACCCTGGACAGGATGCCAGTCCATTGCGCACACACACACACTCACACCCTAGGGCCAATTTATTGTCACCAATTCCACTAACCTGCATGTCTCTGGACAGTGGGAGGAAACTGGAATACCCGGGAGGAAACCCATGCAGACACGGGGAGAACATGCAAAGTCCACACAGGGAGGACCGGGGACACAAACCCTGGTCTCCTTACCGCCACCCCGGCTTTAAGAGTGCTATCAAAATAAAGAATTTGTACTCAGTAGATGCTATTGAAAATGGAGAGGAAAGCTACAAGGCTGCTTCTCACTTCAAGATACAAAATTTGTTTAAAAATCTGCCTGCATGGCGTAGCACATCACGCGCTGTGGTAAACTATTTATTCTGCCACGTCCTGTTTTATAAATCTGATGAAGTGTGGTTTATTCTCAACTACCTTCACGTCTCCACATGCTCACTTCTGTTTCTCCTCAGCTGACAGCTTTATTTTGGAAATCTGACAAGTGTTCTTCAGATTTGCGCTCCATCTGTTTGACTGCTGTGTGTTTGTGTGTTGATTTTGTTTAATCTTAGTCGTGGTGAACAAACAGCTGTCATCCTAAATTGCTTTTGTTCAGCTAAACAGCCTTCTGCTTATTTTCTAAGTTAATCTCAGAATATGCAAGTTGTTTTCTTTTTTTTTACTGCTTTATATTAAGGATGTTATACTTCGTAAAGCCCAGCAAACGTCTGTTAAATATGAATGTACAAAGCGGAAGTTGTTCAGAATTAAATAATACCTGATGGACTGCAGCCTCTCTGAGAAACTCTGCATGTCTTTTTGTGGACACTCCTGGAATAGGCTGAGGCTCCAGCAACCCTGAGTGGGATAAGACAGGCATGAAATTCAATGGATGGTAAATATTCACACATACAAATGGAATTGCTTAAACAAATCTTAATTAAAGTGATTGTCATATTGTACAACTGTTAAATAGCAAAAACCATCAGTGGTCAACCAAAGTCCAGCTCCAGATCTGAGTCTCCCACCTGCTCAGCCATGAATGGTGGAGTTGCCTAAATTGGGCAGGCAGCCTTGTGTTGTGGCTAAAGCATTGGACTTCAAACCCTGAGGTTATGGGTTCAAATCCTGTTATTGACACTGCGTGACCCTGAGCAGGTCACTTCATCTGCCTGAAAACACAAAAGAAAGTTGCCAGCCATGAGTAGTTGACAGAGAGTGCTCAACCAATCAGAGCAAAGCATGCAACAGATGGCACATCACAAACATTAAAACGACTTTTATGAATCCCATACCAACTGGCATACTGTATGACAGGACATAGGTACTGCATTTTCCATTCCAACAGATGTTGCATTGCAACATTTATAGTATTGCATTTTCTTGGACAAATCAAAGTGTTTTTGAGATTTTGAGGTATTTTTCTAACTGGATACCCCTAAATATTGATAGATTGAAATTGCCTTTCTTAGCAGATACCCACTGGCATACATGTACCATCCCAACAAATTTTAGCTTTTCAACTAAACGTGAAATATTGAGTGAGTGAGTCAGTCAGTGAACTTTGCATTTATTTTATATTGTAAATTAAACGATTTAAAGGTGACGTCTATGAAGTTCTCCTTTAATGACAAAATAAACTACGTGATTAAAGTGGAAATTTCAAGATTAAAGTTGACATTTCAAGCTTTTTTCCCACTGTGTCCCTATTTTTTTTTTCTCTGTACCCTAATAAGCTTTCATACGATACTTAGATGGTGGGCTATGACTCGCCTTTTCACGGCAACTTTGATATGTGACAACTTCTTTTTTATTTCAGGCACTGTGCGACTTTGTGAACTTGAGCTTTTGCGTTTCTCCAACACGCTATGTCACTCGATCAACTTTCTTTTGTTGTTTATACCACTGTTTAAACCAACAAATAGTACTTTTTTCCTTGCCTCCACTTGGTATTTGCTGAAATTCTTCTATTTTCCCTCGTGCTTTTGCCATTGTCTTTTCACAAAACACTGAGCTTAAGGGCTGTTTATATTGATTTGCATATTCAAAGAGGCATAATTCTGGGAGGAGTTTGGGGAGTGGCAGCAGGCATTACTTTTCACACTGACATGGATTTATGTAGCGGAAGAACGTGGAAGTTGGCGAATGCACAGATTTATGCATCTGGATTTTTTTGTGCGTATGAACATTTCTGCTTTTGTCCATACACCATGGTTTAGTGTGAATTCTGCACGGTGTTATGCATGAGGCCCCTTGTCTCTGCCCCAGCAGCCACACTGCTTATCAATAATCGCTAGTCAGGCAGACTCTTCCCGTGAGGCCGCTTGATTATTCCTGTATGTGTGAAGATGAAGCCTTGCAATGCCATCATTCTGCATTGCGGCTCGCTCAGCCAATGCTGTTAATGTGCTGTTTGATGGCTTTTCTTTTTGACGTGTCTAGCTGTGGTGATTTGGCTGCTAATTTATGCAAGGAATGTTCAATAATTTATCTACCTGACTATGAAAATAAAATCAGATGGTCAAACTCACCTCCTTATTTTTCAATGTAACCCCCCATTCAAAGCACTTTGTCCACCTTGCCACTGGTGATTTAATCCCTTCAGAATAGAAAGATTCACCTTGGCCATCCAGCCAACCCGTTACTGCCTCCTTGAGGTCATTGTCATTGGGAAATCACAGTCCATGTAGAAATTTCTTCAGGAGACACGTTCTGGAGTGTACAATCCCATGTCTGCGTGGCTTTCCTATCTCAGCTCAGGATGGCAACACTGGCAAATCCAAGTGGGCCCACCATGTGCATGCATGGGTAATGCTCTGTCCATCTTTGTTTCCTGCCTTGTGCCCACACTGACTTGGCGATAGTCCCCGGTGCTCCATTGGGCAAGACTGAGTATGATAGCACATTAGGATGTAAAATCAGCCATCACTGCACAACACATTCAATAAAGATTACAAACAAACAATTGCTTGGCCTCCTCCAAAACGTTCTGTTGAAAAGTGCTCCTGACGCTTGCTGGGAGAGGCTTTAGCTCAGTGTAAGCGGGTTTGGAAATTGATGGATGAAAGTGCAGCTGACACATTAACTTGGCAGCATGGCTTTAGAATATCTACAGTACTGTATGTTTTAGACTTCATGCTGCTAGGTCTTTAATGAGGACCACTTAGATTGCTGCTGAGGAGATCATTCTTTATCTTTTATTAGATACAGTTTTAACATTCTGTGTCCACTTTTTTAGCCCCCTGCCAAATGAACTTGCAAGGAGCTGACAGTGAGGTCTAAGACGATGGCAGTGGTAATGCTGTCATGTAAAGATGGCACTGTATGCCTCAAGTTTTCTCATGTCACCACACTCTCTGTGGTGTGTGACGATACAAGAAAGTGCCTGGCGTGTGCCTCCCATTTTCTGCTCATGTGTTGTTAGCAGTGCTTTTTATGAAAGTATTATCTGTCCAGCTAGCTATACTAACTCTGACCGTGTAGGACTTCCATGAAGTGTCACATCTGCCTTTATAGGTAGTATACTGCCAGAGAGTGCCAGCGTGTTGCATTGTGATTAGCACACGCCGTTGAGAATTTCACTGGATTCTGTGACAATAACGACCCTATCAACCTGTAACCCTAAGTGTATGGAGGCCTATGAAATTCTTAGGCTAAGGAAGGACTAGACCTTGACAGGAGGAGCTTCTCTCTCTCACCCTGAATTGACAAATCGCTTCCTAAGCACCGAACAGGTAGAAGCCTTTTGACCTGCACCTCCATACATAGCCTTGGCTCAAGAATTAAATGTGCTGGCCTGCACGGCTACACCCACAGCTGGACATCTGCATGGGACCCTGGAACTAACAAAGATTTGTGACAAGATATTTGCTTGTTTTTGAAAGAAATGTTCCTACTGCTACCCTGGCTGATCCAGTCCCCCTTAATCCCTTTATTCTTATTCCTTATATAATTCGTCCACCACTTTCAAAACGCACACCATCATCCCAAAGTTTACATGTCTCCAGTTAGCTGGACAGCATATGCAGCAGTGGGAAAGCTCAAAACAGGCTGCTGGAGCAGAAAGCACGAGAATAAAAAGGTGTTTTGATGTTTAATAAATGCAACAGGTCTTCAGCCATGGCCAGTAACTCCATTATTGATTCTACTTTTAGTGATAAGTGAAGCATACAAAGGTGATGGTTTTGCATAAATGGTAAAGATGACACCACTTCTGTGTGTTCAAAGTGTGACAAGAGTGCCCGGCAACTTTCAGAGCTGCCATCCACTGATTTCCAGGGCACAAGGCGGATTTATCAGGTGTAGGTGATCCCTTAGAGAATTTCAGACTGAATTGTGGTGGAATTGTGAGTGAGACACGTGCAGCAACTGAGCAGCAAGACACAGTGGGCTTATGAGCCCTAATGTCAGTTGTCATGAGCTGCTGGCTTTCTTTGAACTTATTCTATCAACTAAACTTTTATTTTAAAAGCCTTATGGATCAATAGTGAAAACTGGTTTGGTTAACTTGTTAGGTCTTTGTATTTTGTTGATTTTCTTGCCACTTAGCACAGTATTTGAAAACAAATTTATTATCTTTGCTTTTCATAACTGAACAGAAAATTGTTAACGAATCAGTTGTGCTTTGGAGAGGTCGCTTGACAACTAAGGGATACAAATTGGACGTCGTACAGTCACTCAGGGGGCCGCATACTGGACAGCATGTAAAGATTATTGGTAGCTGGACAAAAGTGCCCAGTCTGCCAACTGCAGAAAAACTAACATCTTGGATGTTTTTATCCCTATTTAAATTGTTACTTTTTGTACATTTTGTGATTTCTTTGTTTTACCGTAAAAGCTGAAAACACCTGATATTGTTAAAATAACTTCGTGCCAGAATAAGGTTTTAAAAATATATATTTTTTCTCTCTCTCTCTTTCAGTAGCTGAGAACTCAGACTCCTGCTGTTTGTAACGTTTAACATGGCTTCAGCTTATTCAGATCTCAACGAGTCCATGTCCTCTGTGGGGCCCTGAGCTCCTCGTTTGAAAGCTCTGATTGACGAGTGACCCTCAGCATTACCAACAGCACAGACTGCGTGGCCAGTACATGATGTCAAGCTAAAAGTCCGGCCTCGTGCCGTTTCATTTAAGTCCTCTTCGTCGCTACAGGAATGTAGCATTCTAAGTCCAGCTGGTAGCAGCAGATGATGTGAGCCCGCATATCACATTTCCAAATGCTGATATCAGAATTAAACTTGGTATGAACCTTTAAAATGCTGCCGTCGTTATCAAATTTCAAAACATACGATATCAGAGATTTGAATTTTGATATCAAAAAAGGCGATTGAATGCTAAAAACGTATATGCATATGCATATCTCATTGACAATGCAGGGCTGCTCCCTCCGCCGCCTCCATTAAATCTTATTGGACAGTATGAGCAGATTCGCTGTTCTGTTGGCTATTGGATCGCAGCTGCTCAGTGCTGGGCGGTGCAGTCCTGCCCCCTCTTCTCTCATTGGCTAGAGTTAGGCTCAGATTAAAATTAGCGGAAAGCGGCTCACCTGTGTAGGGGGCGTCGTCCTTTCACACTGGTCAGTCAGACGAAACAGTAAAACTAGTATAATCGTTTTGTTATGTAAAATAGATATAATGTTAGTGTTTTATGAAAATGAGGAAAATATCGTTGAGGAGAGGAGGCTGGGACATTCTGATTTTCCTATTTTTTTATCTAATCAACAAGTATAAGAACATAGGACATTGACAAACTAGAGGAGACATTTCAGTTCATCGAGCACTAAGACTTCGGTTCACTTCAGCAATGTCAAAAGGTAAATGTTTGTATTATTGTTTATTACAAAGTCGGATGGAATTTTGCCTCATCGCTTCTGCTGCTCTGATAGTGGACGCTAAAAGAAGTAGCTTGTCCGAATGAGCAGTCTGCACGGACGATCAGGTGACAGGCCGCGGAATGAGTTGCAATTGTATATAAACATGTAAAACTACAATAAATGCACGATCGTGGAATTTTTTCACCGACATCCATCGTTTCAGTCACTTGGAGGTAAGCGATGTGAGTGGTAGACACATTGTCTAGTTCTGAAGTGAGTTATCCGCACATCTGTTTTACTGTAAAGTAAAGCCGCAGGAGCTGACTTGAATTTTAAGTTGAAAGAGAACAGGTGTGTGGGCAGCAGGGCCCGGTGTGTATGCCAGTGGACAGGTCTTGCTTTTAGATCTCAAGTTTTGTTTTTGAAGCGATTGTACAAGTATTGCAATAAACCCTGCTCTGTTGTGCTAAATATTTTAAGGTTGTTTTCAACCACAAGTTCCCAGTTTGGGCTTTAAGTACGATGCCAGGTCACTTAGTGCTTTGTACTAAAAAAATCTGTTGCCCGCTTGTTGTCACAAGGCAGGAATCCAATCCACATGCAGCATCTCCCATTTTGAGAACCCACCATAAACAAGATGCCAGTTACACGAATTGGGGACTTATCAGTTGAGCTAATCGCGCGTCCTAAGATTTGTCGGGCACGGCAGAAAATCACGGGGAGGACATGCAGACTCCAGGCGGATCCCACTTTGAATTCGAGTCAAAACATTCAGAGCTGTTCAACACTCGACATGCCCTGGACTTCTTTCGGTTTAATTCGCGTCTCCGCGTAAGTAACGAAGCCAAAGTAACAGGACTAGTTAGAATGCTAATGTGTTTGTATTACTTGTTTAATTTAAGGGGACTCTTTTCAAGTTATGCTTGTGTTGTCAAGTGTCGGTAGGTATTTAATGTAGTGATTACCATCTAAGTATAATGGAGCAGGGGGAGTTTCTCTTGGAATGTTTAATTGGACGATGGAGAGAGAAAGCAATCCTGTCAGTCCGTCTGTGAGTCTTATTGGTGATTTAAATAAAGGGTGTTTCTTTCTGTTTGACTGTAAATTCTATTGGATATTCCACTAAGGGGCGTGTTTCTACTCCGCCTCTGCTGTCAATACATCCGACATGTGCTGTCTCAGCCTGCGTCGAGTTAAGAAAGAAAAACAGCGAAACACTAGGATTTGAGAAAATGTTTGAACCGGTCTGCTGTTGATGTTCGGTTTACAAAATCAGATTGTGATGAGTAAGTAAAGAAGGATGAGCTGATTGAGGAGTAGCGGGCTGGACCTTCTGTTGTTTAATCGTTCTTTGATTTCCAGTATTTATTTAGTGTTTTATGAGGATATTTTTTATCCAATATTGTATTGTCATATTGTTCATTTTATATTTCTGTAAAGCGCTTTGAACATGGGAAAGACGCTATATAAGTACATTTTATTATATTTTTGTAATCGTTAGTATTTGTTTTGCTTTAAAAATGTATAATGATCAGTTTTCTTATTTTGAAATGATTATTAACAATAACGAATTGGTTTCTGTTTTTCCTTCCCTTGAGGGATGGAGGGAAGGCAACTTTCCTTTTGACGAAAACAGGTGGGATTCGAACCCACTGCCTCTTTGGTCGTGGCCGGCGCCTTTGATGGTGTAGATCCTGCGGAGCTGCTCTTCGGACTCATTGCTTTTGTCAGCTGTTCTTCCCATCGATTGTGAATCTGGTGGGTCCCTCTTTTGGCTCGGGTTGGCCCCTTTGATCGGTTTCGATCGCGGGGCCGGCTCGGTCTTGGCTGATGGGGTCGCTTGCTTCTCGGTTTGTGCCATGGCGGGGGTCGCCTTTGGACGTGTAGTCTACAAATAATGTATAGCACTGCCTCCTCGGTGGTCACCCCAAATAAAAGCGCTGTTTTTTTTTTGTTTTTTTTTTTTAAATCTCCCTCGTGATGCTCGGCTCGAACATGCCAGCTCTGGTGGATTATACCATTGGGCTAACTGGCTGAGCTACCGTTGCTTACTGAATATAAGCAGACGTGCTTTATATTAGCGACTGGTCAGCGGACTCTTAAATAAATTGGTCTCTTAACACGACCGGAGGGGACGGCGTTTGAACCCAGCACCTCCGCAACGTCCCGGGCCGGCTGAACTGGCTCGACTACCTGGGTAAGCTAACTGTCCGGCCGAGAAAGGCAACATGTTTTTTATGTCATTGGCAGAATGTGGGGCTGCAAATAAACTGGCCGATTAAAGTCGGCGAGCTAAACTGTTATCATATCATACTATGTATCCTGTTATTATTATTACGATTTGAAGTAAACTATTACCAGAGCGACGACTGGCAACATTTGTGATCCTATTTGTTCCCTTTCTTTTATTGCAGCACAGGCAGGTGAAGTGACTTAGGTGGGGTCACCAGCGGAATTTGAACCCACAAGCCCAAGGCCTGAAGCTGACATGCTCGGGATAAGGGGTCGCTTGACGGCTCTGGTCAGGGGGGCACAAGGCAGGGTCCATCTGATGACATGGTCAGGACCAGCTTTCCGGGGGTGTCACTTTGCAGGGTCCCCCATGACCAAGTTCGTTGGATCAGGCCGTTCAGTGTTCCGACAAAAATGCCGTCCCACTTTGTCACAAGTCGCTGCGTTTTTATTTTTTACATTTACTAGATGGCTTTGCCCCCTGCTTGCTTCGCTCGCCCACCCCCTTCTCCCAATGGGCGCACTAAGCGCAGGTACTTCAAGTCTCTGCCGCTCAAAGTGGTGAAGGGGAAGGCTGAGCTGCTGCCATGCTGCGTGTTCAGGTTGTAGCTCTGCGTCGATCATTTAAAAGTCTGTACAGCCGCTGGCCTTTTGTCTCACTGTCTTGTCTCGTCTCCTTCAAAGCCTTCCAGGATATTTTTCGTTTGTGCTGAGCGATTGGTGGAGTGATTTCTTTTCTATTTAAGGGTGAGCGTATCACATGCTGTAAAGGAGAGTGCTGTGCCCTAATGGGGTACTTTCACAAATGTTTAAATTTTGCACTTTGGGCCCCTGTTCATGCCCTGGGTGTGCCCTGTGCTAACAGGGATCGGCTCCAGCACTCCGCTGACCCTGGTCAGGATAAAGCAGGGCTAGATGATCAATGGATGGCCCCACCTTCTCTGCTGGTCTCTTATCACAGTACTATGAATTGTCAAAGATGTTAATGTCAGGTTGATTCGAGACACCAGCAATGCTAAGATGACTATCAGCCATTCAAGATGAGCTTCCTGCCCTGCAGTCAGCGCTGTCCAGAAAGGCTGCCATTCCAGCTTCAGCTAGTGGACGGGCAGATGCTCTCTTACAAATGAAGGTGCCAGTTTAGTAGGTCTGTCTGTGTGTTTGTCTCTGTCATTCCAACAGATGGTGCATCTCAAACATCAACACAGGTTTCACGAATCCCCTACCAAATGGCATATAACAAAGTGCATGGTGCACTGCCAGCATTAACGCAGAGGTCTGCGTTGATAAGTGAGATTTCAGCTCATACAACATCACAGGCTAAGTTGAGGTGTTCTTCATCTGCTAAATAGTCGTTCTGTTTTATCCACACATTCGGAAACCTTTACAAAGTCCAAAGAACTTCTGTTATAAGTGAGGAGACCCTCCCAACATGAAGTGAGTCTTTGTCAAGTGATGGATCTACGAGCAGCCACACCACCCAGTAAAGTGCCGTTAAAGAACCAGTTCAGTAGTTTTAAGTGTGTGTACCAAGGGGGGTGTTATGACAGGCGGCTGGTAGCCTCTCCATATTCTGTGACTTAATTCAATCTGATGACCCCCGTTTTTTGATATGGCCACAGAAAGATGAAGTCACCACTGCTGTTTTTCTGCAGGTATCTCCACATGTCTCTGCTTTAACAATTATCAGGGCAGCTCCTTGTTTGGATAAAGCCGTTGTACGAGTCCCATCTTCATCCTTGAATTTCTGCCCTAATTTATGATGCTGATTGCCTCAATGAAGACTAGATTAAGACCCCCTGACTTCCTCTCACTACCCACCAGGCACACTCATCATCGTGTCAGTAATACTTCAGGTAGAGGGAGTGAAGCAGAAAGAAGTCCAGTGCTTCACATCGCCATCTTTCTTTGATCGTCAGCGTTTCATGATACTGGAAATCTAACAAAACAAACGATGAGTGCAACCTCACAGCTGTGGGAAATCAATGACAGTCCAGTAAACAAACGTCAGCTAAAGGTTTTAAAAGGACTGCGACACTTGGTGTGTAACAGTGATGTGTATCTGGGCCAAATAAGAGGCCGCCATCCCCTTGTGTTCATCATGACTTGCTTTAGCACCAAAGAGGGTAAAAGTGATTTCTTTAGGGCTGATAATAAGAATTGAAGTGAGGTTGAGGTGGGTGCTGTTAATGAGAACTTTAACTTTTCCTGGTTTTAGCCGTTTTTTTTTTTTTTTTGCATTTTCAAAGGGCCCTTTGTGAGCAGAGACCCCACCTGAGCCCCCTGCTTGACCATGATGGCAGATCTAGCCAAGGCCCCAATACTGCCGATACTGCAATTGTGGAGACATTCATAAAGACTTGTATTCTTTGCCATGGCTAGAAATGCTGATGTGTCTGTTGGCGTTTTCTTTTTAATTACACCTTTTTTGTAGAATTTGCTCCTTTAATGGTATCCAAAAGATAAGTAACAAGCAGTGCAGACAAGGGTGCAAACAACACTGAATGCTAAAGGGAGCGATGACTGGACTGCCATTTTCACTTATCAGCTCATTAACAACATCTCTCACAAATGAGCAGGCAGGTAGCTGTCGCACTGACGTTGCTGCTCTCCTTTAATGTTCAGGGTGGCTAACGTTTGGATACAATGAAGTGGGCAAATTCTGTAGGTTCACCTTCACAAAAGGATAAGGTGTCTGTGTATTTGGCCATTTGCTACATTTCACCCATTCCAACAGACGACACATCACAAACATTTGGAGTTATGCACCATAACTCCAAATGTTTGTGTTGCACCATCTGCTGGAATGACAACTGCAATGCACTTTATTACTACAGTAGATGGCACACTGCAGACATCAACACTGAATGTGCTCAGGCCTTACTTTGATTTCACTCCGTTTTAGATGGGCAGCATGGCTAGCATGGAAATAAAATGCTAAGGTCTGTCACTCAACTGCTCGGCGACTAGCGGGGCCAGAGACCTGATCTTGGTCTTAATCGAAAGCCTACAACTCTGTATGTTCTGAAATTTCTTGGTGTCTAAAGCACAGTCCCCACAAGCCCCTGGGACACGCTACATGTGTGTTCCCACTTCATGTTTGGACAGTTTACTGTCGTTCATATCTGTTTTTAGCTTGTTGAACCACAAGTCCATATTTTCACTAGTTAAAAAAATGGCAAAAGAAGCTAAGACAGTTAAAAGCTTGTCAAAAATATGAATATTTTGTATTTGTTTAGTGTAACAGACTATAAAGGACAGCCCACTAAGCTAAGAAATCTAAAAAAAAGTTAAATTGAGTCACTGGTTGGAATAAAAGCCTTGTAGCCTGAGGGGAGTCCAGGACTCAACTTTGACCCCACTCTTTAAATAATCTGTTTTGTGAGACAGAAATAATAAAGATGGGGCTTGAATAGCAGGTGTTGCCCCAAATGTCTCTCTATCAAAACACAGTCTGTCCTCAGAAAGATTCCAGTCATTAAATGCTGAAAGAGCCATTGGTGACACCCAAGAGCTCGACATGTAATGGCTAGTGGCAAATCCATGTCTGTTCTTCCTATTCAACTGCACACATGGATTTAAAAAGGCAGGAGCACTAGCCGCAGTCTGTCTCCGATAACATGGGCCTGGGACAGCCTGGCACACGTCTTCCGTTTCCTGACAGTTTTCTGGTTTCCATGCACAAGCAGCACGTGGAACCAACAAAACAGCAGTTTTTGAATAGTATGTGGTGGGGGAACAAAACGCCACTGGGCTCCCGACCTGCGACACAGTGGGACAGCCCTGTCATATCTTAGTCCAGGATGACAGAAAACCGCAAGTGACATCACACAAATCAGCAGCCAGAGGACAAGAACATCTCAATTAATGGGAACGTAAAATGTGAGCCACCTGATAAGTGCAGAAAAAAAAGTTTACCATTTCACAAGTGAAATTTGTTTCTCCACACTAAAATGCAATTTGACCAAAATGGGGCACTTCTGGCTGAGCAGGCGATTATCTTAAAGCAGCATTTTCAAAGCTGTGGGCCACAGCTGAACTATGGTCAACACCCTGCGTCCCCCCACCCTACTGCACTCGATCCTTAATGGCAGGTGGATTATGGCCATTCCTGGAAAACCCCACCTTGATGATCATGCTCGACTCTTCTAGTGCTCTGGGACCCCAACCCCACTTTCACAATCATGTTTGATTCACCATGGATTTGGGCTTAAACCAATCCCCCCCAGTGGGCTCACTGAAATATGATATCACCACCATGGGGAAGCACCGTTTTAAATAACTGGCTAAGGTGAAAGGTTGGGGTTGCGTCATACCTCAGACAACTCATGTAGCTTTCTTTGTAGTTCTCCTAGAAATACCGACTCGGCAAATCGAATACAACACCGGTCTGAGTGACAGGGTGTGTGACTGTTTGCACGGAACATGCATGTGTGCTAAGAGGTGGAGAAGGTGACATGCGGCGACAGTCATGAAAGGAAACGACGGAGGGAAGGCTGAAGAGGAGCCGATGAAGCTCAGTGTATTCAGGTGAACGCCAAGGAATGACAAAGACATTTAAATAGAGATTTAATGCACAACTTTCAAACAGAACCACCATCAAAAAAAAAAAAAAATTCACAACTTCCCCAAGTCGGCTCCTCTTTGTTTTTGTTTCAGACCATCAACAGCTTTAGAACTGAACTTCTGCTGGCCCTTCAAGCTGGTTTTTAAAGCCACATGTGCAACATGGATCATCCTCCTCCTCTTCTGATTGCTCTCTGGGTGGGACGGTGGCAACTCAAAGCTCAGAAAAATGGAAAACAAAATAAAACAAAGCCAAAGGCAAAAGAGAGGCCGGCGGGGTAACACTACTAGTCCTATTAGCCTTCAGCTTCTTCCTTATCTCACAGCGACACTAACAAGTTCATCTGTGGGCTCCTTTCTGCCAACCCCCCAACACACACACTCTCCTATTGTTCCTGCTCCTGCTACAACATGGCGGCTTATAAGGTCCTTTCACTCACCATCCAGGACAGCCATAGCTTCTGACACACAAGCGCTCACGGACAGCTGTCATCATGTTTTGAATATTTTTTCTGAGCGGGGGCTCTCAGAGTCCGTGTCATCCGGCCACCCTCGAGTCCGTTTCAGCCTGGCCGAGCTGGACGAAACCCCCACTGATGCCTGGGATGGCTCTGGCGAAACATCACAGTGATCTGCACTTGAGTCTGTCTGGCTGGCATTGTCCACATCGTTGCACAGTGGCTGTGTTTTCAAGAAGGAGCACTCTTGATCTGGGCGATGTCGCCCATTGGCACCTGAGCAGTGCTTTATGGGTGATCCACAGTCACTGCCCAAAGGTGGACAGCTGCAGCTCTGTCCCCAACTGTCACTGTCCAACTTGTGCAAATCGGCTGAGCCTCCCTCGCTAAACTGCAGGGAGCCTGGGGTCCCATTGCCATTCACTGTCAGTTCGTCATCAGGGTCTTTGAAGTGGCAAGGAGGAGGAGTAGAAGGAGAGGGGCCGTTTTGTCCTGAGGAAGGTTCAGTGGAAAAGTCTCTCTCCTCCTCTTGGCTTTGCATACCAGTGTCCTTATCCCCCTGCCCACCGTTGGAGAGGAGGTCAGGAGACGGTGTGGCACTTGTGCCTGGTGGGGTGTCGGGCTCAAACTGCACATGGTCATTATCTCTGCTGCTCCTTGTTTCCGGTACTCTCCCTAAGCCATCTTCCCCGGAGGACGATGACGAAGGGTCTTCAACTTTAATGTCAGGGTACCCACAGGAGTCCAGGCCCAGGTAGTGGGTTCTGGTGGACCCTGAAGCAGCTGACTCTGGTCTCTCCTCCCGATAACGGAACTTCACAAGGCGCCGCCTGGCAGCATTGCGTTGCCTCATGGTGGACCGTCTCTGCTCCTCTTCTTCCTCTTCCGCCTCCTCTTCCTCACTGCTACTGGAAGATGTTGGACTGGACGTGCTAGATGACACATTGTCCCTCGGACTCGGCGAACGTGGCCTGGGAATGGGGTCCGGCCAGTACCCACTGGAATCAGAGGAGTCATTAATCAGATCGAGCACGCTGATGTCCCGATAGGAGGGCCGACGCCTTTGCCTCGTCTGTTGAAGTAAGGGAGTAATGCTGCTCCGCGTCAGACAAGGAGAGCTGGCCGACTCCGGAGGAGGTGAGGCCACTGATGATGAAGAGTGCTCGGAGTCACTTGGCCGCCTTGAGCCAAAGGCAGAAACGATGGAAGCATCAGACCCTCCTCTCGTCCCACTCCGCCCTCTAGCATGAAGCTGCAGAATGGTACCCTCACTCAGGTCGCTGTCCGAGTCTGAGCTCCAGCCCTCAATCTCCCGGCGCACAAGCGAGTCAAAGAAGGCCATCATACGAGGATCTTCCTGGATAGACTGGCTGACGTAGTCGTGGGACAAGCCACTGCCGCTGTTAAGCACGAGGCTGATGTACTCCTCGTGTGTGTACAGGCTGCGACTTTCATCCTCCACGCGTCCCTCCAAGTCCCCCGTGCTGCCGGGCTGATGGTAAGGACTCCACACCTGCAGGACACAAAGTGAAGAAGAGATATTGATCTGTCTGGGGGGCACAGAAAACATTTCTATAATAAACATTTTAAAGTCCCTTCCGTTTAAAGATCCCAGAGTTCAGTGGGAAAAGGATCTCTTAGTCAGCATCTCAGAAAAGGAGTGGAAGGCAGCAATGCACAGAATTCACTCGAGCTCCATATGTGCAAAGTATACAATTATTCAACTCAAAATTATATATTTAGCACATATATCTTGCTTAAAATTGTCCAAAATGTTTCCAGGGCAAGGTCCAACCTGCGAATGTTGCAATCAAGTTCCAGTCTCACTGGGTCACATGTTTTGGGCCTGCACCAAATTGACATCATTTCTGGACCAAAATGCCTTTCAGACAGCCTTGGTGTCACAATCCCTCCTAACCCATTAACAGCTGTGTTTGGTGTTCTTCCAGATGGGCTTAAAGTGGAGAAGGACAAACAAACTGTGATTGCCTTTACTACACTACTGGCATGCAGACTTATCTTGCTCAACTGGAAGAATCTAAACTCACATCTGTTAAGTTAGTGGGTAACTGATGTTTTATACGATTTGTAATTGGAAAAAATCAAATTCAGACTTACAGTTGTGCTTGAACGTTTGTAAACCCTTTAGAATTTTCTATATTTCAGCATAAATATGACCTAAAACATCAGCAGATTTTCACTCAAGTCCAAAAAACAGATAAAGAGAAACCAGTTAAACAAATGAGACAAAATATTATACTTGGTCATTTATTTATAGGAAGATGATCGAATATTACATATTTGTGAGTGGCAAAAGATAACTTTTGATCATTCCTGCACACCGGCTTGGAGGAATTTTAGCCCATTCCTCCATAAAGAACAGCTTCAATTCTGGGATGTTGGTGGGTTTCCTCACATTAACTGCTCGCTTCAGGTCCTTCCACAACATTTCGATTGGATTAAGGTCAGGACTTTGACCAAAACATTAACTTTATTCTTCTTTAACCATTCTTTGGTAGAACGACTTGTGTGCTTAGGATCGTTGTCTTGCTGCATGACCCACCTTCTCTTGAGATTCAGTTCATGGACAGATGTCATGATATTTAGCTTTAGAATTCTCTGATATAATTCAGAATTCATTGTTCCATCAATGAAGGCAAGCCGTCCTGGCCCAGATGCAGCAAAACAGGCCCAAACCATGATACTACCACCACCATGTTTCACAGATGGGATAAGGTCCTTATGCTGTAATGCAGTGTTTTCCTTTCTCCAAACATAACGCTTTTCATTTAAACCAAAAAGTTCTATTTTGGTCTCATTCGTCCACAAAACATTCTTCCAATAGCCTTCTGTTTGTCCATGTAATGTTTAGCAAACTGCAGACGAGCAGCAATGTTTTTTTTGGAGAGCAGTGGCTTTCTCCTTGCAACCCTGCCATGCACACCATTGTTGTTCAGTGTTCTCCTGATGGTGGACATGAACATTAGCTTGTGTGAGAGAGGCCTTCAGTTGCTTAGAAGTTAACCTGGGGTCCTTTGTGACCTCATCGACTATTACACGCCTTGCTCTTGGAGTGATCTTTGTTGGTCGACCACTCCTGGGGAGGGAACCAATTGTCTTGAATTTCCTCCATTTGTACACAATCTGTTGGACTGTGGATTGGTGGAGTCCAAACTCTTTAGAGATAGTTTTGTAACCTTTTCCAGCCTGATGAGCATCAACAACTCTTTTTCTGAGATCCTCAGAAAGTTCCTTTGTTTGTGCCATGATACACTTCCACAAACGTGTGTTGTGAAGAGCAGACTTTGATAGATCCCTGTTCTTTAAATAACACAGGGTGCCCACTCACACTTGATTGTCGTCCCATTGATTGAAAACACCTGACTCTAATTTCACCTTCAAACTAACTGCTAATCCTAGAGGTTCACATACTTTTACCACTCAAAACTATGTAATAATCGATCATCTGCCTTAATAAATAAATGACCAGGTATAATATTTTTGTCTCATTTGTTTAACTGGTTTCTCTTAATCTACTTTTAGGACTTGAGTGAAAATCTGATGATGTTTTTAGTTCATATTTATGCAGAAATTTAGAAAATTCTAAAGGGTTCACAAACTTTCAAGCATAACTGTAGAGGATCTGTGCAGGATCTAATTAATCAAATTTTAGAATACTGATTGTATGGAATGTTATATGCTTTTAATAAATTCAATAAAAAGAAAAAAGGAGGCAGCCATGAAGTTTAAACAACACCTGACTGTGACCTGGGTATTTATAACTGCTCATGAAATTGTCAATTTTTTGTAAAATATTTTAGACATGCTGAAAACTCAAGAAATCATTTAAAATATGTAAATATATATGAATAATTGGAGGTAAAAAAAGCAGCATATAATCTGTCTATGTATTTAAAATGCTTCATGTCTTGTCTTTAACATGAAAACTCGCACACCATTGGGCTTCAGTCTCATTTGAGAGCTTGTGCCATGATACATGTAACGCTGTAGCAGGGCTACATAGTAGTAATAGTGTTGTCTGTGTTCGTACCACGTGCGTCTTGTTTCCATCGTCCCGTTTGCTGTTTGTGTGTGTCAGTGAATGCCGTCCCCCTTTGGAAGGAGACCGCAGCCCCAAACCTGGAAAACACCGGTTTACAATCAATCAATTATATCCGTCACAGGACTATAAAAACAATCAAGAGGGGAAGAGAGAGGAGAAAGGAGAGAGAAGGAGACTTTCATTTCACGACCACTAACCATCTGTACCTGCTGTATTCCACATTTCCATCCAGTTTGTTTTTCATTTCACCAGACTTACTCCAATACCTTCATCACGTGAGACCCTGGGGTCGGATTTCATCATCCACCACGCGCCGAGGATACACGGTGAGGCTGTTCCATTTTGTTCCGGGAAATACAAACGCTCCATATATTGGTTAACCAGTCATCTGCATTCAGGACAATTGTTACTCGGACTCAAGTTCACGACCGTTCATTTCCGTATCTCATTCATTTTTGTTATTCATGTTGTTTGTTATATGTTACATGGGCAAGGGAGTGTTTGTTGTCACGTTGTTTCTTTGGTGGAGGGATATATATATATTTTTTTGCTATTTTGTTTTTGTTTCATTTAATACAATTTATCAGTTTAAGTTTACATATCTGCTTTTCTTTTGTGCTTATTTACACCGTCGATTGTGGGGAAAAGTTTAATTTGTTAAAGGTACGGCTTGATAATTAGATCCGACTTCAGTAATTTATCTAGGCCACAGGTTTTGGAGGTGTAGCTGCCGGCCGGGTAAGGGGTCGGTCGTTACAACGCAACCCACCAACTGGCCATGCAGGCTGCCTTGGTCACGAAATGTGGTCTCAGGTCCTCCTCACAACAAGCAGTAACTGACAAGAAAACAACCTGCGAGCGAACTCTACTAACTGTGAGGCAGACTGCACTTCATGTATGACCGCCTGCAACAGAAGACACACATGACCGAAGACCTGCAGGTGCGGGCCTCTTCCAACACTTCACTGGGCCTCAGGTCCTCCGCACAGTGAGTGGCAGTGCAGCTAGGAGAGCGGCTGCACCAGTACATGACACATATTTTAGGAACAGGGCCATGGTGATGATGGGTGACAGCGAATGACACTGGAATCCACCCAGCAGAGTGCCCTAGGGTTCTGTGTTTCGTTTGAGGGTCACTAGTGAGGTATTCAAGTTACAACATGTTAACTAAAGCGGACACTCGATCCTTACACTTTGGATCTTCCTGCACCATCTTCTCAGGGTTGGTGGGCTCCACTCGTTCACATTTGGGTGTTAAATGCTTCCACCAATCAAACTTTAAGGTCTTGTAATGGTTTCATAACGGCCTGTCACCGCACCGTAAACAGACCTCAATTTTGTTTTGCAACACCCTTACGGTTACCGTCAACTGTGTGCCCACCATAATGAGGGCCAGACAAGCTTTAAAGTGTATAAAAGGAGGGAGGCTGCAATTCAGCCAAAGTGCCACCCACCAGCACTGCATTGCGTGCGTGTGTGTATGCGTGCATTCTGGAGACTCGCGTCTCCCACTTCACTTCATGACAGGTGATGTGGTGATGCACTGCAGCGTTATGAGTCGCATTTGCATTCCACCCTCAGCCTCCAGCCTTACAGGTCACTCATTGTTGTAGGAAATATTAGATTTACGGCATGAAATTACAACAAACTAAATTTAAAAAAATATATATATATATATATATATATATGAGAGAGAGAGAGAGACTGAGTTTCCAGCAGTGACTTTCAAGTTCAGTCCTGTGACCCATGGCTGCAGGTTTTTGTATGAACCTGCTTTGCAATCTGTGAGTAATGAATCAGTCTTATTATTTATTTAGCTGTCTGCTTTAAATGAAATAAAACCCGCTTTTTCAGGGTAGCTGAAGCCTATCCCAGCAAGCAATGGGCACAAAGCAGGAATAACATATGGACAGGGCGACAGTCCATTGCAGGGTAAACACACACACATTTTACAGTCTGTTAAAACAAACGACTGTACCCGCAGGTTGTGTAATCATCACATCCTGCTGCACCTTCAGGGATATAAACAAGACCACCAAATCACTGAACTTCCACTTTTATCTTATTTTGTGAAACTTGTAAGAATTATTTGTCACTTGCTGTTTCTTTCACATTTTCTGTGGAGTTTGCCCTCTTCTACTGCATTGTATTCAGAAAAGACGAGCTGAGCAGATGACAGGACGAGCAACACACCATTAGCTTTGCTACTACCAACCTATGGGCACAATGGTCAAAAAAAAAAAAAAATGCAAAAGTATAAAGCAGGAATTCTTATCCCTGTAACAGAGTGTCTGGGAGGGTTTGGGCGAGGTATTGAACACATCAACATCTTTTTCGGTAAATATATTTCCAATGAGTTTATTCACATGAAATTCTCCAGATCGCATTGATATTAAATCAATAAATCCACAAATATAAAGAATTCACAACATTAAAGGCCATAAATAAAGGTATGTGTAATAAAGGGAAAAAGTTATGAACACATTAAGAAAAAGTAGCAATAGCAGCATGTAGTCCACTGAAATCCACAAGTAGTCAGAAAGTAATGCCACCTTCTACCTGGGTAAATTGATATCAGCTGGGTCAATACGTAATGATAGCCTATATAAAGGGGTTTTGCTGTCAAGGTGTCACACAAGAAACACATCCTGCTGGCTAAAGGCAAAGAGCCCCTTGAATGGGGTTGAGAGGGTCTTGGAATGAATCTGCTGTCACTCACCAGAATGAGACATGACAAACTATCAGTTGTTCTGAGAAAGAATATGAAGTTGTCAGAATGGCCCAGTCAATCACCTGACTTAAATCCAATTGAACATTTGTGGAAGGAACCAAAGATGAGGGCCCATCGGAATCTTCAGGATTTAAAGCCAGTCACTTCAGAACAGCGGGTCAAAATGACACCTGAGCAGTGCAGACGAGCAGCTTCTTCATACAGGGAGTGTCTTGAAGCTCTCGTTTCAAAGAAAGGCTTCTCCACTAAGTATTAAATTAGACTGTTCATTACTTTTTCCCTGCGTCATTCCACACACACCTTTATTTATGGCCTTTAATGTTGTGAATCTTTATATTTGTGAATTTCTTGAATTAATACCAATGTTGGATGAGAATTTCATGTGAATAGCCTAACTGGAAATACATTTATTGAAAAACTTTACTGTTGACACGTTCAACACTTATTTTCCCCACTATACATAAATGGTTATTTAATTGTTAGAATACCAAGTTTGTAGTTTCTGAATTTGCACGAAAAGTAAACAAACTGGGCCTGGTTAATTCGGTTCCGAATCTAAATAAAAGAATAAATAAGCAATTACAGGGTCCCCCAGGACTGACCCTTGGTTTACAGCAGATGTCAAAAGCCAAGCCGAGGGTCCATTTGATTAGTCAGACTGGTGACAGCAAGGCCACCTGGTGCAGACTTCACTTGTGCAACATGACATGCCCAGAGCATCACTCCAGCGTGTGCCCGTCAGACAGCCGAGGGTACTGTTAATGGTTCCTCCTCTGTCTACACAGACTTGGGCTTTTTATTCAATCAAATGATGTTTCCCATTTTAATACAATCTTATGTACCAAGGCAGTGGAGAGTGGCGATGTGCTCCATGTTGGACGGATATAAAGGTGCATTTTACACATGTAACAATATTAATGCTGCTCCTGTCTTTACGTTTGAAAGCAGCATAGAAGGGTCCATGCACAACAGGGGGTACACACATTCCAAAGGGCAAAGAATAAAGACTAAGACAGTGAGAATGTTGTTTCACTGATTATTAAAATGTTGATGTCTCCATTTGCTGTCCACCAAAGCAGACAAGTCTTCAAATTTACACTACCACTAAATTAAAGGAGGCAGGATTACTGAGGGATCACACAGCAGTCTGAGAAGCAACAGCCCCTCCAGCCACAGGCTCAGCAAAATCTTCACATCTAAGCAAGCACCCACTGGCCTTGTAGTATCCGGTCGATCCTCTGACAGACACAAAAAAAATGAAAGACTCCTAATTAAAGACCACAAGTCAGAGGACTGACATGTCTGGGCCCAAGCAGACAGAGCTGGTCCGAGATTAAATCAGAAGGCAGGAATGGACTTGTTCTGGATAGGGGCCAAGGGGGTCAACAGGCAAGGCAGATGTGCACTCTGCAGGGCCCCCGAGAAGACACATCAGCCTGCACAGAGCGCTGACATGACCTGCTCTGAACCGCTTCCACTGATCGGAATACAAAAACACGCAGCTTGTTTAAGAGCCCGGAGCAGAGGCGCACTACAAAATCCAACTCTGCCTTCACATGGTGGGGGGCCGATGAATCAGAGGAAGGTAGTCAAGCTCACGTGGGGTTCCTCTGACATCACCCCGCATTGCTAAGACATGCAGATTAGGTGGCCCGTGTGTGTGTCTTCCTCTGCCCAGCGGCTGCTCCTGCCTCCAGCTACCCTGCCCTATATAAGCCAGTTAGGAAGATGGATGGCAGTTGTGCCCCCTCATCATAGCACTGGACACCAGTAACCTGTTTCATGTTGATTAGAGCATTTCACTCCACTTTGAATTTAAAGATGGTAATTTGTGGGGTCCACTTCTCCACCATGTCCTGCTGATTGCTGCTTCATTGGCACAAACACCAATTGAGAATTTTGTCAAAATTGTTTTGTAAATGTAACTCCTGAAATGGGTAACCAACCTCACTAAACACAATGTGAAATAAACAAGACACTAGTGTGTACCCCCGCCTAATTTCACTTTATAAAGTAAAAATGATGAGCAGCAAGAACACCTGAAGAACACCTCAATGCAGCAAGAATGCAATCTGAAACCCACTCAACAGGAAAGCAGGGGGTTGTGTTGGGACAAGAGATGAACAAGTTGTAAGAAGCCAGAAACACTCTACGCAAAAATAAAAACACCTATGAGAGAGGATTAAGTAAAGGTGCACAGGGTGGCGGCAGCGGTGAGGGGTCTGACATAACTGATATTCTGAGATGCTCCCCAGATCAAACTGTGTGAATAAAAAACAAATCACAGTGATAATAATGGTAATTTAAAATGGTCTGGACCACGGTGGGCATCTTTTAATAGCAAAGAGAAGTTCAATTTTCCTCGAATCATCCATCACCTTGAACTGTGTTCAGAAATCTCAAATATCTCCCACCTAGGACTACAATTTCAGCAATGGGATCAAAGAGCTTAACTTAGGCGTTCAGGTGGTGCGCTGACTGGTATGGTGGTGGCACCACGGTGAAGTCAGGTGAGAAGAGCCGATTCCAGGTCCGGCTACTGCTGGTATTCATGTGTCCTTCTCCTCGTGCTGGCGTGTACATACGTAGGCCTTACATCAGAGCCAACAGAGAGAACTGAAACCTTTAACAGGCATCAGAAGGTGAAACGGGATTGCATGGCGCACCAGTCTGCCCATTACTAGAAAAACTGGGAACGAAGGCTGGTGGGAGCAGTTCATACACCTCTCTCTGTCACTATGTAGTTCAAAGCATTATGCTCATCTTGTACAACTGCAGGACTCCCAATTGCTACAAAATGTAGTACCAGTGGAAGATGTTTTGATACCTCTGGGGTCAGGGTTTGGGTTATCCTCACAGGACTATAAAGGCAGGGATATCAATCCAATATTCAACCCACTGCTAATATTACACGTGGCAGCCATGATGAGCGGCCTAGCTTCAGTGGGTATGCTGGTCGGACCTTTGTAATAATCTCGTTACAGCATCTGAACATTTCAGGGCAACATGAACCTCGGAAGAGCTTAAATGGCAGTTTACATCTCTGGCATTTGGCTCTCATGTCCAATTGGCTAAGACTAACGACCGTGGAGCTCACCAGAATGGAATAATCTGCAGGCTTGTTTAGAACAAGACCCATTAGCTTCTTCACTACACCACATGCAGTACAGCATGGCTTGTGTCCACAAGCGGGCAGCAGTGAACAGAAGACGCCTGCCTGTACTCTAGCAGCCCCAGCTGCATGGCATGCAGTTTCCCAGACTGCAGTAGGCCGACAGTTGTCAGGAAAGCCCAGAGGCAAGTGATAAAATACGACTACTCGTCTGCACTTGCGTCTGCTAGCAAAGATTTAGAAAATCTAGGGACATAACCACATAAAGGCAAAAACACCTAAATAAAAGGATAATGTGAACTAAATCGGTCAAGCACTTTGGTGGGCTTACTCACGTTTGATTTTTTTTATAAATGCACTGTATATACAGTAAGGTCCATAAATATTTGGACAGAGACAACTTTTTTCTAATTTTGGTTCTGTACATTACCACAATGAATTTTAAATGAAACAACTCAGATGCAGTTGAAGTGCAGACTTTCAGCTTTAATTCAGTGGGTTGAAAAAGACGATTGCATAAAATGTGAGGCAACTAAAGCATTTTTTAACACAATCCCTTCATTTCAGGGGCTCAAAAGTAATTGGACAAATTAAATAACTGGAAATAAAATGTTCATTTCTAATACTTGGTTGAAAACCCTTTGCTGGCAATGACAGCCTGAAGTCTTGAACTCATGGACATCACCAGATGCTGGGTTTCCTCCTTTTTAATGCTCTGCCAGGCCTTTACTGCAGCGGCTTTTAGTTGCTGTTTGTTTGTGGGCCTTTCTGTCCAACATTTAGTCTTCAACAAGAGAATTGCATGCTCAATTGGGTTAAGATCAGGTGACCAACTTGGCCATTCAAGAATTTTCCACTTCTTTGCTTTAATAAACTCCTGGGTTGCTTTGGCTGTATGTTTTGGGTCACTGTCCATCTGCATCATCAAACGCCGCCCAATCAATTTGACTGCATTTAGCTGGACTTGAGAAGACAGTATGTCTCTGAACACCTCAGAATTCATTCAGATGCTTCTGTCCTGTGTCACATCATCAATAAACACTAGTGTCCCAGTGCCACTGGCAGCCATGCACGCCCAAGCCATCACACTGCCTCCACCGTGTTTTACAGATGATGTGGTATTTTTTGGATAATGAGCTGTTCCACGCCTTCTCCATACTTTTTTCTTGCCATCATTCTGGTAGAGGTTGATCTTGGTTTCATCTGTCCAAAGAATGTTTTTCCAGAACTGTGCTGGCTTTTTTACATGTTCTTTAGCAAAGTCCAATCTACCCTTTCTATTATTGAGGCTTATGAGTGGCTTGAACCTTGCAGTGCACCCTCTGTATTTACTTTCATGCAGTCTTCTCTTTATGTTAGACTTGAATATCGATACGCCTACCCCCCGGAGAGTGTTTTCACTTGGTTGGCTGTCGTGAAGGGGTTTCTCTTCCCCATGGAAATGATCCTGCGATCATCCACCACTGTTGTCTTCTGTGGACGTCCAGGTCTTTTTGCGTTGCTGAGTTCACCAGTGCTTGCCTTCTTTCTCAGGATGCACCAAACTGTAGATTTTGCCACTTGTAATATTGTAGCAATTTCTCGGATGGGTTTTTTCTGTTTTCGCAGCTTAAGGATGGCTTCTTTCACCTGCATGGAGAGCTCTTTGACCGCATGTTGTCTGTTCACAGCAAAATCTTCCACATGCAAACACCACACCTCAAATCAACTCCAGGCCTTTTATCTGCTTAATTGATAATGACATAACTACGGACTTGCCCACACCTGTCCATGAAATAGCCTTTGAGTCAATTGTCCAATTACTTTTGAGCCCCTGAAATGAAGGGATTGTGTTAAAAAAAATGCTTTAGTTGCCTCACATTTTTATGCAATCTTTTTGTTCAACCCACTGAATTAAACCTGAAAGTCTGCACTTCAACTGCTTCTGAGTTGTTTCATTTAAAATTCATTGTGGTAATGTACAAAACCAAAATTAGAAAAATGTTGTCTCTGTCCAAATATTTATGGACCTAACTGTATCTGGAGCAGAACATGTGCTTCATGTCAATGCAGTGACCAAAAGGAGCAGAGCATTTTAACTCTGTCTGATAAAGCTGAGGTTTGCACGTAGTCAAGCTGATGTGCTCAGGGTGCTATATGACTTGTCGTATGCACCACATGAAAACGGAGGCCTATAAAAAGAGCAAACTGTTGTCAAATTGAAGGTGAAAACTTCCTTTACCACCTTGTCTGAGATGTGGATGAAAGGAGGGCTCCACCTATTGGACACTAGCAAAATACCCGCGCTTCGCAGCGGCGAAGTACTGCCTTAGAATTTTTATTAAGAAGACAATTAAACCTTTTTAAACTGAGGGAAAATATACCAATACAGTGGAACCTCGATTCACGACCATAATTCGTTCCAGAACTTTCGTTGTAAACCGAGTTGGTCGTGAACCGAAGCAGTTTCCCCCATAGGATTGTATGTAAATACAATTAATCCGTTCCAGACCGTATGAACTGTATGTAAATATGTAAATATATGTAAAGATTAAGCACAAATATAGTTAATTACTCCATAGAATGCACAGCGTAATAGTAAACTAATGTAAAAACATTGAATAACACTGACACAAAACACCCAGGCTCCCTGATCAGCTACACGAGCAGGCTCGCTCGCGCTCTCTCTCTCTCTCTGTTGCACACACACACCACCAAAGCCCCCCTCCCTCCTCCCACTACACGAGCAGGCTGGCTCGTGCTCTCTCTCTCTCTCTCTGTACCACCCACACACACACCACCTATCCTCCTCCTCCCCCCCCTCGAGTTTTAAGCACAGCGGAAAAAAAAGGAACATTAGAACAAATCCGAAGTGCAAGTAAAAAACAACCTCAAGCAACCAAAAAAGCAAGATTGCAGGAGATCACGGTATTAACCTTAAAGCCCGATCGCTGTAAACACTTTTTTTAAAGTGAGTTTTAAGCACAGAGGGAAAAAAGGAACATAAGAACAAATCTGAAATTTATTTAAAAACCAACCAACCACAAGTAACCAAAAAAGTAACAAGATCACGCTATTTTAGCCTTACATTCCAATCGCTGTAAACACTTTTAACAAAATCAGTTTTAAGCACAGCGGGAAAAAAATGAACATTAGAACAAATCTGAACTTTAAAAACCAACCACAAGCAACCAAAAACATTGCAGGAGTTCATGCTAATAGCCTTACAGCCAGATCGCTGTAAACACTTTTTTTAAAATGAGTTTTAAGCACAGCGGAAAAAGGAACATTTGAAAAAAGAGAAAAGTAACATTGCACCTAATCGCGCTATGAAAAACTCCATCTGTAAACACTTTCATGAGTTTTAAGCACAGGGAAAAAAGCGAACATTTGAAAAAAGAGAAAAGTAACATTGCAACAAATCGTGTTATGAACTGAAAAATTAACTTTTGAAAAATCCATAATACAAAAACCACCAAGAAAACTAACCATGCATGAGTCGAGTTCTGGCATGAAGTGTTTTCCTTCAGGTGTTTTCTCTCTTGTGATTTCTTGGGTTTCTGGTGCTTTTAGCTGTTTAGCTGGTGGGAGTGAAAGCCTCATGCAGCCATTCCAAAAAGAAAGTTCTTGTGACCCAACCCTTCGTGTTTGCCCTCCACATTACTGGCAGTCTAGATTTGTTTACATTATGCTGCTGGAAAGCACGAGGATTCTCAGATTGGTAAATGAGTAAACTGGTAAACAGTTTTTTCTCCTCTTGTAATTTCTTTCTTTACTTCGATTTCAATTTTCTTCAAAAATTTCTTCTCCCCACTCTTCACTTGCTTAGAAACCATAGTTAACGGCAAAAGCACACAAAATACTGTAGAGCACAAAGAGAGTGCAGGTAACGCATTCACTTCTGACTGAGAACAATGAACAGGCTCTTGCAAGCATGCGGCTCGCTCGCTTTCTCTCACTCTCAGCCTGCCTGTGGTGGGGGGATGGTTTGCTTGCAGTACTGCCTGCAGATAGGCAGGCAAACACGTGCAGCAATCTCCTCCTCCCCCTCCCCAGCAGGCACGTGGCTCGCTCACTCGCTCTCTCTCTCAGCTCAGCTCAGGCAGGCAAGGGAAACTGGCTTGCTCGTATACCGAGTGTGTGGTTGTGAACCGAGGCAAATGTTTGGCGAGCTTTTTGGTCGTGAACCGAGACGTTCGTGAACCGAGGTTCCACTGTAATTATTTGTTAAGGATCTCTTTGTATACCACATTGTTAGTTCGGCTCTCCGGTTGTAGTATAACAAAGCTGTGCGCTGAGCTTACTCTTGAGCATGCAACGTACAGTTGGCCATGTGAAAAGTAATCTTGTCTGAAATCTCACAGCTTGGATTGCTGCTGTCGTAATCGGTTTGTGTTTCATGGTCTGTTTCAACTACGACAGTATTTGCAGGACTTGTGTTGAAGTGACATTCGGCATCTGTCAAGAGTTGTAAGCATACAACCGGTTTCATCGATAACTTTACATCCAGCTTTTGAGAGTTTAAGCATTCATAAACATCAAAGTGTCCACTACTGAAATCGTCACCTGTCAATCTAAGATGTTTAAGAGGCATTGGCGGTTGTCGAAAGGTGTAAAATATTTGGCCATTTCAGTACACTTGAAAGCAACAACCGAACAATTCAGTGGCAGCCTTCGACTCACATGCAGAACCATAGGTGAAAGGCTTAAGCATTTCACTGTTATAGTGCTTCTGTGTAGTATAATTATCTCCTGTACCATCATCAGTCCACACCTTGAACCTGTCCCAGACATTCAATACATAAGACACAATGTTCCTCCGGATATCAAGAGTGAGCCTGCAATATGTAACAAAGAGAATGGAAAAGGCAGGTGCCATCTCCGGGCATGGAAACCACTCGGTAAGTGACAGTTCTTTGATCGATGGTGATCACATTGATAGACATGTTAATGGGGGTACGGTTGGAATAATAAAGGAAATTGGTACCTGAACAATGTAAAGTAAGTCAAAAATACCTACACAATAACTATAATCGTAATAAACGAACAATAAAACAGTGGAGAAGCCATGGATTAAATAAAAAGGCTGTAGTTATCAGCAGGGAGATGTAAATCTCATGGCAAAGCAAGGAAGGGAATGTAGACACTGGAGCGACGGACGGCCTTATATAGGCAGGCATCCCAACGCTGCCTCACACGGTGACCGAGCTGCAGGCTATGGACGTATATTTGTACGTAAGTAGGATTCAGTTAGCGTTGGGAACCAGCGTACCAAATTTCGTGAAGATGGGGCCATAAATAAGAAAGTTCAATATGGTGGACGTTGTCGACTGTTATGACCGTTACGCATAGAATTTCGAAATGAAACCTGCGTAACTGTTGTAAGTAAGCTGTAAGGAATGACCATGCCAAATTTCAGCCTTCTAACAACACAGGAAGTTGGAGAATTAGTGACGATGGAAAGTTCAATATGGCGGCCAACAGTGGCGTCATACCACCGAAATAAGTACGTACATCGGTTTTGGTTAGTGCAGGGAAGCCGCCTACCAAATTTTGTGAAGATGCGGCCATAAATAAGAAAGTTCAACATGGCGAACGTTGTTTACCGTTATGTGTAGAATTTCGAAATGAAACCTGCTTAACTTTTGCAAGTAAGCTGTAAGGAATAAACCTGCCAAATTTCAGCCTTCTACCTACATGGGAAGTTGGAGAATTAGTGATGAGTGAGTCAGTCATCACTAATTCTCCAACTTCCCGTGTGGGTGGAAGGCTGAAATTTGGCAGGTTCATTCCTTACAGCTTCCTTACAAAAGTTGGGCAGGTTTTATATCGAAATTCTACGCGTAATGGTCATAACTGGAAGCTGTTTTTCTCCATTTACTGTAATGGAGATGAGCTTCAACGCCGTGGGGCGGAGTTTAGTGTGACATCATCACGCCTCCCGTAATCACGCAGTACATAGAAAACCAGGAAGACCTCCAAAAGCGCTGAAGAAAACATGCATTATATAATTGAGAAGGCAGCGAAACAATAAGAAGCGGCAGTGACATATACAACCATATTCATGAGTTCTGCTACTTGGAAACAAAGCGATGTAAACCTACACTTTAAATTAAGTTCATAGACAGGCTGCGCTGGCGTTTGTAATTTAGTGCCTGCCCATATAAGGCCGTCCGTCAGCGGCAATCAATAGCAAACTGCCACTAAATATTCACGGGTGAAGGACTGTGCTTATGGAGAGGAAGATGAGATGGTCAGGGTGGTGTTTGACACAAACTCAGCGAAACTGCGAGAGAAAGTTTTAAGTGCCAGGACTAAGGTAACATTAAATACAGCCATGGACATAGCGAGATGGCACCAGCACAGCTGGGAACCTTCGATGCATGTACACGGCGGCTCACGTGAACTGGCGCAGTGCACAGATAAAAGCAACAGTTCCAAAGAGCTGAACAAAACCAATTACACAATTGAAAAGGCAGCAAAAAATATGAAGCGTCTGATACATACAAGCATATTCATAAATCCAGCTACTGCGGAAACAAAGCACACGTTGGAAAAAGTCAATGTCCGCTAAAGGAAGACAGTGTAAAAAACCCGTGCATGCAGTGTGTCAGGTCTCAGATAAAGAAGAAGGCGAGCTGTTTATTGATGCAGTAAGAAGCGAATCGATGAATGAAACCTGTCATCTTTACAACGATTGACAAACAGGGAATGTAACTTGAACACAACACATCCTACAAATCGAACCTGATTGAAAGAAATAATGATAATCAAATCCTTGATGACAGCAACACTCAGTAACACTCACAAAACAAATACTGTATATTGACAGTCATGTTACGTTATTTTTAAAATGTTCCCTTTTCTTTTCTAGCTTTTTAACACACTACTTCTCGCTGCGATCACGCGGGTATATATATATATATATATATATCCCGATCTACATACTCGAATAATGGATACTTTATTAGCCATCAATGATTGTTTTGGTAAAGCCATACTCAGTGTATTCATTAGATGAGCGGTAAAAAGTAAGAGCGAGGGAGGATGACTTATTGAGGCATGCAGGCTGTAGTCGCGTCAACTCTATCTGAATTGCGATCACATTTGAAAAAATATATCTTTTCAAGTTCTATTTAGTCCATATGTGTCAAACTCAAGGGCAGGGCCACAT
This sequence comes from Polypterus senegalus, assembly GCF_016835505.1. Taxonomy (NCBI): domain Eukaryota; kingdom Metazoa; phylum Chordata; class Cladistia; order Polypteriformes; family Polypteridae; genus Polypterus; species Polypterus senegalus. The sequence goes on along the minus strand of NC_053171.1, from coordinate 61,083,213 downwards.
CCGCCCGGCGTAATTATATCCGGCCCGAGATCATTTTATATACTGTATTATTGTTATTAATGGCCGGGTATATGAAGCGCTGGTAACACAATAAACTACAGATCCCATAATGCAGCGCTTCAGCTGCCTTGCGAACACTTACCGTTAATCAAGTCTAGCTTATGATGCTGCAAGTTATTGCGAAGCTAGCTCACCGATGCTGAAGAGAAAAGTTGATTCTGAAAATAGAGCCTTTAAAACCGATGGGAGGCTGAGTATATGTTTACTGAACCCGTGTGTCTCATTTGTGGAGCTAATGTGGCTGTAATTACAGAATTTAATCTAAGGCGGCACTATGAGACAAAACATCAGGGTAACCTGAATGCAATGCAGAAGATACAGAAAGCAGAAGAATTAAATAAGAATCTGACACTTCAGCGGACGTTTTACCCGTGCACAATCACAAAGTGATTTCAAGTGAAGCTGCTTTTATGGGAGACACAAATGCACCTTGCCCCACTTTCCCTGTTGCCAAGTAATGTTAAACCAAGTCGTCACTACGGTGTTCCCAAATCGCACTTTGCTGATAAACTGGCGCACTGCACTGAGTTTGCGGCTTTGGTGACTTTGAAGAACAAAAAGTCCGTCTACATGCGGCTCGAACCTTGTGCATGTTTGGTAGCACATATCTGTGTGAGAAGCTCTTCTCAGTGATAAAGACTAACAAAACAGCACACAGGAGTCGCCTCACTGATGAGCACCTGCAATCCATCCTGAGAATCTCCACAACACAGAACCTCACACCAAACAGAAACGAACCTGTTGCCAAAAAAAGATGCCAGGCGTCCAGCTCTAAAATGACATATGAGCAAAGACAACTGAATGATTTGATTTGTTATTGCTGAAAGGAACACATTTTATTTATATTTCCAGGTTTTGTTATGCAGCATGTTCATATTTGAATTTGTATAATTTTGACAGGATATATTTTTATGGAGAGCAAAATCTTTTGGGATATTTAAAATCTAAGTTTATTTTTATATAAAATTACATAAGAGTAAAGAAATTTGAATGTTTGTTCTTTTAACGTTTACTTTATTTCTAACTTGTATAATTTAGACAGGATATATTTTTATGGAGAGCAAAATATTATAAGTTGTTTAAGGTTTGAGTTGATTTATTCAGAATAATATTCCTGTCTGTTTTACCATTCCTACCAAAGATATTTCTGTCGACTAAATAAAAATTCCTTCTATTTAAAATTTAAATAGAACTTGAACAAATCTGATAGTTCATAATATCCACGCAGACTTGCACGTAAGAGCGGGAGTTTTAACAAGCAGCGTATTGCACTGATACTGAAATAGCTGTGTGTGTATATATGTAGATATGTATGTATATGTATATATATGTTTATATATGTGTGTGTGTATGTATATATATATATATATATATATATGTATTTGTATATATATATGTTTATGTGTGTGTGTGTATGTATATATATATATGTATATATATATATATATATATATATATATATGACAACAACACTCATCACTCACAACAGTGACAAAACAATTACATTGACAATCATGTTACGTTATTTTCAAAATGTTTCCTTTTCTTTTCATTGCTTCTTTAACACACTACTTCTCATGCTGGCTTGGTATTTTGTTAGTATATATATATATATATATGATAGATAGGGCGGCACGGTGGTTCGCTTCCCGGGTCCTCCCTGCGTGGAGTTTGCATGTTCTCCCCGTGTCTCCGTGGGTTTCCTCCGGGCGCTCCGGTTTCCTCCCACAATCCAAAGACATGCAGGTTAGGTGGATTGGCGATTCTAAATTGGCCCTAGTGTGTGCTTGGTGTGTTTGTGTGTGTCCTGAGTGTGGGTTGGCGTCCTGCCCAGGATTGGTTCCTGCCTTGTGCCCTGTGTTGGCTGGGATTGGCTCCAGCAGACCCCTGTGACCCTGTATTTGGATTCAGCGGTTTGAAAATGGATGGATGGAGATATATATATATATATATATATATATATATATGTTAATATATATATATATATATATATATATATATATATATATATATATATATACATACACACACACAGTGGGTACGGAAAGTATTCAGACCTCCTTCAATTTTTCACTCTTTGTTATATTGCAGCCATTTGCTAAAATCGTTTAAATTATTTTTGTTCCTCATTAATGTACACACAGCACCCCATATTGACAGACAAAAAAAATAATTTTTGAAATTGTTGCAGATTTACTAAAAAAGAAAAACTGAAATATCACATGGTCCTAAGTATTCAGACCCTTTGCTCAGTATTTAGTAGAAGCACCCTTTTGAGCTAATACAGCCATGAGTCTTCTTGGGAAAGATGCAACAAGTTTTTCACACCTGGATTTGGGGATGCTCTGCCATTCCTCCTTGCAGATCCATGGTATGGTAAACGTTGGTGGACAGCCAATTTTAGGTCTCTCCAGAGATGCTCAATTGGGTTTAAGTCAGGGCTCTGGCTGGGCCATTCAAGAACAGTCACAGAGTTGTTGTGAAGCCACTCCTTCGTTATTTTAGCTGTGTGCTTAGGGTCATTGTCTTGTTGGAAGGTAAACCCTCGGCCCAGTCTGAGGTCCTTAGCACTCTGGAGAAGGTTTTTGTCCAGGATATCCCTGTACTTGGCCGCATTCATCTTTCCTTCGATTGCAACCAGTCGTCCTGTCCCTGTAGCTGAAAAACACCCCCACAGAATGATGCTGCCACCGCCATGCTTCACTGTGGGGACTGTATTGGACAAGTGATGAGCAGTGCCTGGTTGTCTCCAGACACTGAGGAGAGGCAAGGCACATGACAGCCCTCATGGAGTTTGCTAAAAGACACCTGAAGGACTCTGAGATGGTGTGAAATAAGATTCTCTGGTCTGATGAGACCAAGATAGAACTTTTTGGCCTTAATTCTAAGCGGTATGTAGCTGTATATATACTCCTGTAGCCACAATAAATGCCTTTATTTTATAGACAAACCAGGGATGAACAAGTTCCTTTCTACTGCAGCCACAGCTGCGACACACATAAAAAACATCAATAATAACTCATAAACTTGCTATATTATTTAGGAAAATCGCAACATTTAACTCACCAAAAATTCGGATTATTTGTAAACAAAATCCATCGTTCTCTCCTTCCTCAAAAACAGTTCAATTGCTCTGTCGTACGGATTATCCGTGCGCTTCAGTTCCATTAAAACCTCACTTTCTATCGCCATCAAAGCTAATGCTGAAAGGCGAACCCTCCCTATGGTATTTCTGTCATAAGTTTGATTGCGTTTTAGGGCTGGAAATGTCCGCTCGACAAAAGCAGTGTACACAGGAATGCTCACCGCCAAATATACCAATGTGAACAGCTGCCCCATGCTCTCATGCAGATTTTTCTGATAAAGGAAGTCAAGGAGATCAGTGGGAGATTCTCCTGCAAAATCCATGGCATACATTACAGTCAGTTCTGTTTTTAGCCGAGACAGATCAAAAAGCACTCCGTGGCTCTTGTGTTAAAGTGGAGAAGGCTGCATGCGTGAAATTTTTCTTGTATTCCCGAAACTTCTGGGGCTCGAGGAGCGTGACAAACATCAGGTTTTCCTGGTCTTGAAATATGGTCTGTGTCTTGTAAATAATATTGTCCAGAATCTTGCCATGGAGTTGGCTGTAGTGCACGCGACGATCTTTCGCTCGGAGCGTTTGCGGTGCGTTCAATGGCCTCATAGAGTTCCTCATATCGGATTCTATCCAATCAATGGGTCTGCTAGAGGGCCCTACTGACACCAACTCAAAATCTGATTGGTTGAAGCAACAGGTTAATCGACATTTATTCTGTGTTAGAGTGCCTCCACAACAGATTGTGAAAGCCTCTCTGCCTGGTAACAAATGACGGCTGAAATGTGATTGGTTAAATATTTGAATACGAAACTCCGCCTCACATGGCTATCGAGCTGCATTCTATTACAGTATATGGACGAAAATACGTTCCAGTTATGAACGTAGCCTTCTAAAATGGATGAGTCCCGCTCTTACGTGCACTTAGTGCTGCGTGTGTATTATGAACTATCGTATCTATTCAAGTTCTATTTAAATTTTAAATACAAGTAATTTTTATTTAGTCGACAGAAATATGTTTGGATTTTTTTTCTCCCTAAATAATAAAAACCATCATTTAAAAACTGCATTTTGTGTTTACTTGTGTTATATTTGACTAATGGTTAAATGTGTTTGATGATCAGAAACATTTTGAGTGACAAACATGCAAAAGAATAAGAAATCAGGAAGGGGGCAAATAGTTTTTCACACCACTGTATACACACACACATATACTATGGGGTGCCAAACAGGAAAATACGTTGATTTTCTGAATATATAAAGTCGGCGTCAGTCAAAACTTGAATATATAAAGTTAGCGTCGGTATATATAAAGTCAAAACTTGTTTCTGAATATATAAAGTCAAAAGCTGAATGTATAAAGTCAGCGCTGGAATATATAAAGTCAAAACCTGAATATATAAAGTCAGCGTCGGAATTTATAAAGTCATTCCTGATTATATAAAGTCAACATCGGAGTATATAAACTCACTCCTGAATATATAATGTCAAAGTCAAAATATATTGATTGAAATGACTCTGAACTGAACTAAGTTAACAAAAACGTATTCAGAAAAATAAGTTAAAAAAACACTTTTTGGTTAATGTTTTGAAAATTATGCGTGTGCCCTGCCCAGGATTGGTTCCTGCCTTGCGCCCAGTGTTGGCTGGGATAGGCTCCAGCAGACCCCCGTGACCCTGTGGTTGGATTCAACTGGTTGGGAAATGGATGGATATTCCAGCGCTGACTTTGTATATTCCGATGCTGACTTTATATATTGAAGTTTTGACTTTATATATTCCAGCGCTTACTTTATATATTCCGACGCTGACTTTATATATTCAAGATTTGAGTTTATATATTCCAGCGCTGACTTTATATATTCCGAAATATTCCAACGCCGTCTTTATATACTCAGGTTTTGACTTTATATATTTGGGAATGACTTTATATATTCCAGCGCTGACTTTATATATTCAAGTTTTGACCTTATTTATTCCGACAGTGACTTTATATAATCAAGTTTTGACTTTATATATTCGGGAATGACTTTATATATACAAGTTTTGACTTTACATAGTTAAATTTAGTCATCATTGCATAACTTTTTCTTTACCATAGAAATTTAAAGACTAAATTCAACTTCCATTCCTGCCAAAGATACTTCTGGCGACTAAATAGAACCTACTTATATCCAAATTCTAGCTATTGAGCTGTCGCCTGCCTGCCTGAATAAGTCACCCTCGCTTCGCTCTTACTTTTTACCGTTCATTTAATCATGGCTAGTGGCGGAAAAATTATAAAATGGAAGGAGAATTACACTGAGTATGGCTTTACCAAAACAATTATTGATGGCTTAATCGATTATTCAAAAAGCTTCAATTGGTGATCTGTTTTTCTGTGTTAACCTCAGATTTTTCATACTTCTTCTCAAACCAAGGTGCGAGGGTAAAATGAATCGGAAGCGCTGATCAATGTAATCGTGTACCAGGAAATCATGCATTGAGAGAAGTTCCCTTTGCTTGGAATGCAAAGTGTGATTAAATGCTGATTTTAACGCTGTTATGGAGCACATGCACCGAAGCTTCTCAGCTGCGCTTGTGCTAAGAAAAGGAAACATTTTAAAAATAACGTAACATGTTTGTCAATGTAACCTTTTGTAAGTAGTGCCTGGAGGATTCAGTGTGGAGAAACTGTAGAAACAGCGTGTGTATTAACTTGTGGATTTTTCTGTGAGTATTTGGTGGCAGCGTCACAAAGTCGCTTCCGTAACACTGCGATAGCTGCGGAGCTCAGAGCGAAATGAGGTGAATGGGAGGGGAGATGATGACGTGACTCTCCCACCCGCCTTAACTGTCAATCCCCCACAAACACAGTCTCGGAATTTGCATAAGCACAGCCCCTCACCTGCAATTTTAACTTAGTTACAAAGTGATCAAAACTCTCGTTTATATCCTGCGTCTTCTAATTAAACTTGTATCCCGCATACCCGTGGCATGACAAACGCCAGCGGCAGCCTGTCTATGAACTTAATTTAAACTTTAGGTTTACACCGTGCTTTGTTTCCGAAGTAGTAGCACTCATGAATATGGTTGTATATGTCACTCGCTCGCTTTTATTGTTTCGCTGCCTTCTCAATTATATAATGCATGTTTTCTTCAGCGCTTTTTGGAGCTCTTCCTGGTTTTCTACGTACTGCGTTGACAGTCAGTTCACGTGATTACGTGGGAGGCGTGATGATGTCACACGAAACTCCACCCCCCACGATCAATCGCCTGTGAAGTTTCACACCACTTTTAGTGACTGGTGGACCATCTAGTTGAGAAAATGTGGGGTTTGTGCAATTGTGTCAGCATTTACAGGTAACTACTAGAATGAACACTCAGGGCTGGGGACTAAAACAAATGTCACTTTAGGTTGGTTTCAACAGTAAATCTGGTTCTTCTAAGGTGGCAGCCTTAAAAATCCAAGATCTGCAGTCGTGTCACTCTCCGGGTTTGTCACCTTAAAATGCTGATAGCTCTGTGTTTATGAGTAAACAGGTCAGACTCTGCTGTAAGCATCCCCACCCCTCTACTAGGGTGTGCCACTGTGCAGCATTGAGGGGGCTTTGAGAAGTTAGGAATATTCAACCACTACTCACCTTGATAACCTTCTCCACGCCCGAAGAGCAGATCATGTATGTGTAGGGGTTGAAGCGGACCTGATTAACAATGGAGCGGTGACCCTTCAGAACCATAAAGGCGCCATTCACCACTCGGCCGGGGCCACCTGTGGAAAGATATGCAAGAGTCAAACAATGTGAGTGAATGCGGTGGTCACATCTGTACTGGAAACCAGCAGATGCACACATGCAATTTGGCCAGACGAGCTGGTCAAGACACACCCAACAGAATGGCAGCGTGTTCAGTAATCATCACCCACTAGTACTGCAAGTTCACCAAGCACGAGCATTACAGGAAAACTGCAGAACAGCCCAATTCCAGGATGTGATGCTTTCTATTCAGCAAACCAGGACCACCAGAGATTCTGATCCTTGGCTTTGCACTTTTGGCTTGTGCTTGGCTCCCCAGTCTTGATTTTCTATGTCTAATTTCATCATTTCCAATTAACCATTTTACCTTGAGGTGAGCACTTCAAGTTCTTATGCAGAACCGTCTCTGTCTTGGGGAGTGCTGCACAAACAGACTTTCTGTATTCAGTCACAGAGAAGTCACACTTGTGAATTTCCTTTGTCAATGCTCCTCTGTTCAGCTGTGCTTACCAACAGAGGACTCTTTTGGAAGTGGGGTGGTACTGACACACAAAAGCAATGTCTTAAAAGGGAACTCACTGTGTAAAGCTTTTGTGAATAATCAAGTACCACTAGAGGGCAGCAGAGTGTAAGGCAAGAGATATCTGACGGAAGGGGTGTTGAAATGGGTGCAATGCTGAGATCGTTTTTAGAGCTGGTTTTGGATCTCCTTACTGTTTACTAAGTCTCCGGGTTTTTCTCAATTTGTCCTCCTCCATCCCAGAGAGGACATTAACTGGTGAGTCTAAACAGGCCCGACTTGTACCGTCCTCATACCACCTTGCCCAGATCCCACAGCTTATGTCATTTTGAGAAGGCACATTTCAGAATGTTTGCATTCATCAATCCATATTACACTCCATGTGTAAATGTGAAGAAGTGCCATTTATAACATTAGTGTCATGGCTGCCTCTTTTAAATTCAAGATGTTGGGGTATTACAACAGCCAATCACTGGCACAAATTGTATGACAAGACAGCCAGAAAAGAAACAATGCAAAGATTTGGTCCTAATTACACTCAGACCACCCACCTGCCTCTGGATCCTTGGGAATCTTCCACATGTAGAGATTGAAGTCGTCTGAGCCGGACAGAATGTACTGCGAAAACAAAAAGAGAAAAGAGGCCATTGACAAGGTCACTCCCCATCCCAGAAGACCCTAGTTGTGTACTTTCAAGTCAAAAAAGGCAGCAGCAGAAAGTGCCTTCAGGAGATGTGGAGAAATTAAGATTTTTTTTGAGATCCACTCAAGACTTTAAGTTCACTCCTTGACACTCTTAACCTAATTTGGCTTTGTCAATGGGGGCCAGGCCCTGAGGAGACCCTGCCATTTGACCCATAAAGTGCACACAAACTACAGTCACCACTAATGAACAAAGGTATCAGGGCCTACAATAAACAGCCTGCCTGAAAATGTGACATGAAAGATGCCACACAGATGTGTCCTTAAAAGGGAAGGCAAAGCCTGGAGGCCCCACAATACTCTAGCACATCATCAGCTGGGCGGCGGCTGCAGTGGTGCACAAGTAATGTTGGCTAATCCCCCTAGAAGAGTGCCTGTCTTTGTCCAGGTTTCCACCTCAACTTTTCTGCACAGAATCACCATCTGATTCATGCCTTTGATATCCGATGTGTGGATGGTGAGTCACCGGACTGCCACACTCCAGATGTTTAATCCTGTGTGTCACGAGCAGATAAACAGTGGAGCAGCAGGAAGCTCTAATAGCACTAATCACCACCTAGTGGTGGGCTTTTCTGGCACTCCCCCAGTACATGAACAGCATCCAGCATCTTTGGGACAAAGTTCAAATTAAAGATAGGTGTATGGTCTGTGCAGCACTGACCAAACCGTCACAAGGTAGGGAGAGTGGACAGCACCTCTTAACACTTGCTTTAGTGTCAGCCCTGAGGAAGGCCTATGGCTGCTCTAGTAATCCTGGATCTATGGCTCACCACCCCATTTGAGGACAACTAACTGATGATCTCACCTGATCATGGTCTCCAGCAAAGCAGCAGCTCTTCATGGTGCAGGAGTTGAAGTAGCCCTGGTTGTCAAACTGGAAGATGGGCAGCCGTGAATGCAGCTCGTACAGGACGGGGGGCAGACGGCGGCGGAGTGCCAGCAGCTGGGTGCCAGTGCTGTTAAAGCGCACACTCATAGCACTCTGCAGTGAAAGATTGCCCCCATAGCGCAGAAGGGAGCTGAAACAGCAAAAAGGTGAAAGGTGAGAGATGAAAGTCGAGCCTGGATGGAGTGTTTCAGCCCTGGCAATAGTCTCAGTGGGGCCACTGACTGGACATTTGTGACTCCTACAGTTTCTCATCAAAGACACACAAATGCCAGCTTCTTTTGCTTTTTGCTAAGGTCACTGTAAATGACATCAGTAGAACTATAAAACTCAGCTGGACTACAGTTCGGACCCATTCCCTTTCTGTACACTTGATGGTGCAGCAGATTTAATTTTAATCTGATATAGAAAAATTTAATTTGCCATTATTCCCATCAATCGACACTGAAAGAGTGAAAACCTGTTTTCTGAAAGGTCTGCACATTTATTACAAATCAAAAACTGAAATCTCTCATTCTGATTAGTATTGAGACCCTTTGCTGTGGCACTCCGAGTGGTGTTCAGGTGCCTCCCATTTACTTTAACTCTCCATCAGATGTTTCTAGAACTTGCCTGGAGTCCACCTGTGGCCAACTTAACTGAGTGGACGTCGTTTAAAACGACACGTGTACCTATGTTTAGGAGGTCTCACAAGTCACACCGCATGTCAGGACAAGAAACAAGCCATGAAGTCCAAGGAACTCTCTGCGGACCTCCACAATAAAGTTGTGGTGAGGCATAGATCAGGGCAAGAGGATCATACTATTTGTAAAGCTTTGAGCATTTCCAGGAGAACAGTGACCTCAATGATTATGAAATGGGAGAAGTTTGGAGCCACCAAGACTCTTCCTAGAGTTGGCTGTCCAGCCAGACTAACCAGACAACAAGGGCCTTAGTAAGGGCGGGGACCAAGAACACAATGGTCAGTCGAAAAGAACTTCAGAAGTCCTCTGCTGAGGTGGGAGAACCTGCCGAAAGGATGGCCATCTCAGCAGCACTCTATCCATCAAGCACAGATGACAGCCTCCTCAGAGCTTACCAAACGCCCTTTAAAGGAATCCGATAGCCAGAGGAACAAAACTCGGGTCTGATTTGACAAAAATGGAAGTCTCTGAGCAGAGCTCCATGCACTATGTCTGTTGAAACCAGGGCACTGCTCTTCATCTGCTTAATACCATCCCTACAGTGAAGCATCACGTTATAGGGGGGCGCAGGGATACTGTTTAGAACTGAGTAAAGTATACAGAGAGGTCCTTAGAGAAACCTGCTCCAGATAGCACGCCACCTCAGTCAGGGGGCGATGGTCAAATGACCTATAACACACAGCCTAGACAAAGCTGGAGTGGCTTTGGGACAAACCTCTGAGTGGTCCTGCCTAAGCCCAGACTTAACCTCATAGAACACGTGTGGAGAGCCCTGAAGATGACCATTCACAAACACTTCCCATCCAGGGTAACGGAGCTTCAAGATCTGCCAATAGGATAAGCTGCCCAAATCCGGCCGTGTAAAGGGGCTTCTAAACTAATGAATTAAGGGTCTGAGTACTTCTATGAAGGAGAGATTTGTTTTTCATTTGTAATACATTTGCAAACGTTTCTGAACACATGTATTCACTTTGTGTTTATGGGTTAGTGAATGCATCCATTTAAAAATTAATATACAGCACAATAAAGAGTGCAGAGAGTGAAGGGATCTGAATCCTTTCTCAATCCTCTGTAAATAAAGGGGCTTTAGGATCTGTGTTGCCCAAAAAAATAAAGACACAGGTCTTGCAAAGTAGAACATGAAGCATTCAGGACACTGTTGGGGTTTTCGACGTAGGTGACTGGCCAACAGTAACACCTTCTCAAATTAAACACACAGCAGCAGCACTTTAGTTGGCTCAGTGACAAAAAGGAGACCCAGACCGCCCACCAAGCATAAACAAAAGCTCTGAAGTCCTCTGGGGACCTCTGCTGGCCAAACAAGGAAATCACAGGCTGAAGAAAAAAATCCTGAGTAGACAGAAACATGGAGAAGCTGTTTGATTCCTGGGAAAACAAGCTGACAAATTGTGGCCTTTTGTCCTGCGCTGTGACTGCCACTTTGCACATTCTGCTAGATATCTCCTCCACATACTATCGATAACGTCTTGATCACAGTCTTGGTAGTAAAATGACACCAGTAACACAGAATGAGGCCCGGAGCTAAGGAAGTGATGAGAGCCACTGGCCCAAATATTACCCACTATATTGGTTTCAACTAAACACTGCTCCCCTTTTAAAAAAGGGTAAGACTTAATGTCAACATATAGAAAAGATTATTTTAAAGAAAAAATAAACACGTTTTCAACTCGATTTGTAGGCAACACGCACAACAAGACTCAGCGGGGGACAACGTGCAATCTCCCATCACACCCCACTATGGACACGTCATCCATGTGTTTGTCAGTCATGTGAGCAAATGAATGCACTTCCGAGTAGTTGAATCGTGGGTATTGTGTGGGATTTCACATGCACCGAGTCCAGGGAAATTCGTATTTGAATGTGCTAATCAAAATGTCACCACTCTTCACTGCCACGATCATCTATATCTACAAGAGAGGGGGGAAAAAAACCAAGATAAAGATGGAGAACGATAAAAGGCTTGCAAGAATGAAGAGGAGAATGGAAACAGACTTCAAATATCTGTGTGGAAAACGCCAGACAGGGAGACCAGCTGTCACAATGCCTTCATTGTCATTTTCAACTGCCTAATCTGATGTGGGGGCTCTCCTAGTGCGAGTGTGGGACGCCTCCAGCACAGGGCCACGGACTCAAGAGAGGCGGCACTTCACTCAGTGGCTAGCATAAGAGAACAGTAATCACAGCCAGAAAGGGAGACCGGCAGGCACAATGCCTTCATCATCATTTTCAACTGCCAAAAATTACATGGGGGCTCTAACAGTGCGAGTATGGGCCATGGATTCAGACAGGCAGTACTTCACTCTGTGTCTCACTTAAGATGACGACAGCCATCACTGACTGCCATCGCATCGTCTACAGGAATGTCTGCTGCTACCACACATAGTGTGGCCAAAGGTGCAAAGCACTGAAGTGGAGATCTCATGTCTGAATATACACATTACTGAGGTGGGGGTAGCTTTCTGGGCCCCCAAATTGCAATATTCTGGCAAAAAAGCAGGCACATCTTTGTGACTCATTCCGTCCTGCATCTCTGAATCAATCATGTGATGTGTGGAAGAAAACTCTGGAAGAGAATTGAGCCATTCTGATGATCGAGGTGTGCCCAGCGGAGGGATTACAGGAATGTGGATTTCCTTTTTTAGAACAAAATGCTGAACTGAAATTGCTGGAACTGGTAAAGGTTTAGCAATCAGTTTGTTTGACAAAAGCTTTAATGTGATATCCATTTGAACGATAAACTCACAAATTTGTATATTAATTATGGACTGAATGTTTTGAATATTTTATTTAAGACAAAAAGAACAAACTGGCAGGACCCTGCACTCCCAGGATTAGCAGGTCTGTTAGAGAGGAGGTACAAATCAGTCAGTAACCTGGTGAAAGGCACATCATCTCTTCAGTGTGTGAATGTCAGCCTGCCGCTGGTCTGCCTCGTTATGAAACAGCACTACACCATATGAGCAGGGGTGTACTTTAGTAGGTGAAGAACCGACTGCCTAGTGAGCACACCATGGCTGACTGTCCTCTAGTCTGGTAATCAGAAATGCAAACGCACAGGCTTAATAGATAATCTGTGCATAGTGTAGTCTTGGGAGATATGAGACGGTAGGTAAGGGTGTACTACACTGCCTCGTGGGGCTGATTGTGTTGTTCAGGTCAGAGTGCTATATTATACTAAAGTGTGGTGTATAGCAAAGAACATTTAGGATCAGTATGAAGAGTGGCCTTTTCCACAATATTACACCATGTATGGCCATGTCTGTTTTATTAGAATTAGTACATTAGAATGCTACAATATGTGCTTATACCGTAAGGCTGAACACAAGCAGCACAAGCACATGTGAGACTTGCCTTGTGGTGGAACTAGAGGTTCATCTTTCTAGTCTGAACTACAGTGCATCCGGAAAGTATTCACAGCGCATCACTTTTTCCACATTTTGTTATGTTACAGCCTTATTCCAAAATGGATGAAATTCATTTTTTTCCTCGGAATTCTACACACAACACCCCATAATGACAACGTGAAAAAAGTTTACTTGAGGTTTTTGCAAATGTATTAAAAATAAAAAACTTAGAAATCACATGTACATAAGTATTCAGAGTCTTTGCTCAATACTTTGTCAATGCACCTTTGGCAGCAATTACAGCCTCAAGTCTTTTTGAATATGATGCCACAAGCTTGGCACACCTATCCTTGGCCAGTTTCGCCCATTCCTCTTTGCAGCACCTCTCAAGTTCCATCAGGTTGGATGGGAAGCGTCGGTGAACAGCCATTTTAAGATCTCTCCAGAGATGTTCAATCGGATTCAAGTCTGGACTCTGGCTGGGCCACTCAAGGACATTCAGAGAGTTGTCCTGAAGCCACTCCTTTGATATCTTGGCTGTGTGCTTAGGGTTGTTGTCCTGCTGAAAGATGAAACGTTGCCCCAGTCTGAGGTCAAGAGCACTCTGGAGCAGGTTTTCATCCAGGATGTCTCTGTACATTGCTGCAGTCATCTTTCCCTTTATCCTGACTAGTCTCCCAGTTCCTGCCGCTGAAAAACATCCCCACAGCATGATGCTGCCATCACCATGATTCACTGCAGGGAAGGTATTGGCCTGGTGATGAGCAGTGCCTGGTTTCCACCAAACGTGATGCCTCGCATTCACACCAAAGAGTTCAATCTTTGTCTCATCAGACCAGAGAATTTTGTTTCTCATGGTCTCAGAGTCCTTCAGGTGCCTTTTGGCAAACTCGAGGAGGGCTGCCATGTGCCTTCTACTAAGGAGTGGCTTCCATCTGGCCACTCTACCATACAGGCCTGATTGGTGGATTGCTGCAGAGATGGTTGTCCTTCTGGAAGGTTCTCCTCTCTCCACAGAGGACCTCTAGAGCTCTGACAGAGTGACCATCGGGTTCTTGGTCACCTCCCTGACTATGGCCCTTCTCCCCCGATCGCTCAGTTTAGATTGCCGACCAGCTCTAGGAAGAGTCCTGGTGGTTTTGAACTTCTTCCACTTACGGATGGTGGAGGCCACTGTGCTCATCGGGACCTTCAAAGCAGCAGAGATTTTTCTGTAACCTTCCCCAGATTTGTGCCTCGAGACAATCCTGTCTCGGAGGTCTACAGACAATTCCTTTGACTTCATGCTTGGTTTGTGCTCTGACGTGAACTGTCAACTGTGAGACCGTATATAGACAAGTGTGTGCCTTTCCAAATCATGTCCAATGAACTGAATTTACCACAGATGGACTCCAATTAAGCTGCAGAAACATCTCAAGGATGATCAGGGGAAACAGGATGCACCCCAGCTCAATTCTGAGCTTCATGGCAAAGGCTGTGAATACTTATGTACATGTGCTTTCTCAATTTTTTTATTTTTAATAAATTTGCAAAAATCTCAAGTAAACGTTTTGACGTTGTCATTATGGTGTGTTGTGTGTAGAATTCTGAGGAAAAAATGAATTTAATCCATTTTGGAATAAGGCTGTAACATAATAAAATGTGGAAAAAGTGATGCGCATGTGAATACTTTCTGGATGCACTGTATGTCCACGACGCTAGGTTTTTAAATAAAGATGATCTTGGTCCACACTAGTGCCTTCACATTGTTTATGAAATTAGCCCACTGGACATGCACGCAATAGCGGAAACAGGAATGAGGAGATGTAACGTGTCGGATCCAATCAGGGAAGGGCTGTGTAATAAGTATGAACCAAACAGAGCTTCTGTTTACAAATTTCTGCCGGCACCCATCCATGCTGCAACATTGAGTTGGCGTTCTCAGAAACAGTAGGGATTAAAAACAGCAGGGTGGTGCAGACAAAAGTAGAAAAAAGAGACTAATGTCTGTGTTTTTATCTGAAAACAATCTCAGTGTACACCAGCGTTTTCACATCAGTCATGAAAGAAACTCCTGCCACACTAAGATGACTAAAAGCACAGATGATGCAGCACTTTGCTTAAACTGGACTTGCATAGGAATGGATTCAATCTGCAGAGGGCCATATAAGAAACCTAAACCAATGAGGGGTCTCCCCTTTTTCATCCATCCAAGCTGCTTCACTGAGCTGGCGTTTTCAGAAGTATGTCCCTCTGGAGGGCGCCTTCACAAGTCTCTGTTTTTGAGGGTGAAAAACCCAAGCGTAGCGTGGATGAAGGCCAACAAATGCAGACAAATGTTTGTGTTTTTAAACAAAATTGTAGTTGTCCTGACACAGCATTAGTTTGAAAAGTGGTGCTGCATGAAGCAAATCAATGGTGGCCCCCCCGTATCTATATTCTATACGTTACACTGGGCACCAACTAAATACTGTAAAAGCAAATCAATTATTATGGAATGCAATTTCCTCATTTTATTTTGTTTCAGTAGTGTAGTCCTATTGTCTGTAGTCTGTATTTAAAATGGCTGCTTTGGTTTAATAATTGGACTTTTCAAGTCTGTTGATTTCTGAAAGACTTGTTCATTGCCAGTGTTTCCTTTATTATTTCAGAAGGAGTCTGTCAGTAAAAATGGCTTAAATGACTTTTCACTTATAACACAACTACTCCATGACGTGGAAGAGCGTGACAAATCAACAGGACACAGCAGCAGAGCTGGCATCATTTCAGATGTCAGAGGTAGATACCTGGAGGCCATCCTGTGGACAGTGTGCCAGGCACTGAGAAGACAGAGACATGTCACCCTTCTTGCAGAGTCACATGACGCTGATTCAAGACAAGCAGGTGGTCCTCTTATCACCTGCTTAAACAAACTGCAAAGCAGGTACAAATACAAAGATGAACACCAGTCCAACTAAAAGGACACCCTAATGCCCATTGCCACAGTCACTCCAAAGAACATAAAAGGGCAAGTGACAGAAGGCAACATGCCACCCAGTAAAGTCATCAAGTCATGCTCAAAAATAATGTCTCAGTTCAGCACATGACTCCACTGCCCTCTACCCTTTACATACCACATGTCTGTCTACGGTTTCATCATCTCTACTGCTTTGAAGGCAGGAGCTCAAACATGGAGGATGTGAACTGTAGAAGATTGACCAAAATGTGAATAGCAGCCTGGCCATTGATCAGTAATAGTTTTTTTTTTTTTTTTTTTTTTATTTATTTATTTATTAATTTTATTACAATCAATACATAGCAATCAAGTTTTACAAAAAAAAAATTATGCTAAGAACAGATCGATCCCCACCCTTGAGAGAGAGAGCAAGCCAAGCGTGTAAAATTTAAGGCTTTTAAAAATACCTAAATCAACAAATTCTCTGTGCTTTATAAATCATTTCAAAATATTACTGATTAGATCCTGCCATGTTTTGAAAAAAGTCTGCACAGATCCTCTAACTGAGTATTTGATTTTTTCCAATTTTAAATAATATAACACATCAGTTTCCCACTGACTTAAAGAGGAGAGTTTGGGTTCTTCCAGTTTATCAGAATAAGTCTGCGTGCCAACAGTGTAGTGAATGCAATCACAGTTTGTTTGTCTTTCTCCACTTTAAGACCCTCTGGAAGAACCCCAAACACAGCTGTTAATGGGTTAGGAGGGATTGTGAGTCCAAGACTGTCTGAGAGGTAATTAAAATTTTTGTCCAGAATAATGTTAATTTGGAGCAGGCCCAGAACATGTGACCTAGTGAGGCTGGGGCTTGGTTGCAACGTTAGCAGGTTGGATCATGCCCTGGAAACATTTTGGAGAGTTTTAGTGAGACAGATGTGCTCGATATATAATTTTGAGTTGTATAATTGTATGCTTTGCATATGGAGCTTGAGTGAATTCTCTGCATTGCTACTTTCCACTCCTTTTCTGATATATTAATTGAGAGGTCATTTTCCCAGTGTCCTCTTGGATCTTTGAAAGGAAGGGATTGTAAAAGGATTTTATATATTGTAGAGATGGAGTCTAACTCCTTGAAATTGAGCAATAATTTTTCCAGCGTGGATGAGGGTGCAAGATGAGGAAAATCTGGAAGGTTCTGTTTAACAAAGTTCCTGATTTGAAGATAGTGAAAGAAATTTGTAGCTGGAATGTTAAATTTGGAACGTAATTGTTCATAGGATGCAAAGGCGTTGTCTATATAAAGGTCTCTAAGCAAGTTAATTCCAAATTTTTCCAGATATTAAAACTGCATATGTTTGTGAGGGTTGAAAGAGGTGGTTCTTTTGCAGGGTGCCACAGAAAGAAGCTTCTCCGTCTTAAAATGCTTTCTACATTGGTTCCAGATTCTAAGTGAGTGGAGCACAATTGGGTTATTAGTGTATTGCCGATAGCGTGTGTTTATTGGAGCACAAAGCAAGGAATACAAAGAAGTACTGCAGGATTTTACTTCTATTGCGGTCCATGCCTGTGTATGTTCTTCTATTTGTGTCCAGGTTCTTATCGACTGTATATTTGCCCCAGTAATAAAACTGGAAGTTAGGTAGAGCCATGCCGCCTTCTGCCTTTTGTCTTTGTAGGGTCGCTCTTTTGATGCGTGGATGTTTAGAATTCCAAATAAATGAGGTTATTGTTGAATCTAATTGCTTAAAGAACGATTTATTAATGTATATTGGTATGTTTTGAAATAAAAAAAGGAGCTTAGGAAGAATATTCATCTTAACAGTGTTAATTCTTCCAGCTAGTGTGAGATGAAGGGTTGACCATCTATGCAAGTCTTGTTTAATTTTTTCCATACAGACACGAAATTTTTTGATAAAGAGCTTTATGTTTACTTGTGATGTTTACCCGAGGTATTTAAACTGTTCTGCAATGATAAAAGGAAGGGTGTCTAATCTAATATTATATGCTTGCGAATTCACGGAAAGAGTACACTTTTATTCAGATTAATTCTGAGACCAGAGAGCTTTTGAAATTCTGTGAGTGCTGCTAAGACTGCAGGCACAGAATTTTCTGGATCCGATATATACAGTACCATGTCATCTGCATATAATGAGATTTTCTGTTCCAGTCCTTCTCTGCTAATCCCCTTTATCTGATCAGTATTTCGACAATGTATTGCCAGTGGTTCAATGGCAATTGCAAACAGCAGTGGTGACAAAGGGCATCCTTGTCTTGTGCCACGTTCTAGTTTAAAGTAGTCTGAGCAAATGTTATTGATGCAAACTGAAGCTTCTGGGTTAGTATACAGTAATTTAATCCATGCACAAATGTTCGGGCCAAACCCAAACTTCTCCAAAATAGTAAAAAGGTATTTCCATTCAATCATGTCGAATGCTTTTTCTGCATCCAATGATAATAATATTTCTGGGGTGTTTGATTTAGTTGGTGAGTATATTACATTAAACAGGCGTCGAAGATTTGAAGATAAGTGTCGGCCCCTAATAAATCCAGTTTGGTCTTGTGATATTATTGAGGGGAGCACTTTCTCCATCCTTCTAGCTATGATTTTAGAGAGTATTTTAACGTCGTTATTCAGAAGTGAAATTGGTCTGTATGATGCACATTGTAATAAGTCCTTATTTTGTTTTGGAAAGACAGTGATTAGTGCTTGGCGAAAGGTTTGTGGAAGAGATTGGTTATCTCTGGCTTCTGTAAATGTTGCTAATAGGAGGGGAGCTAGCTGAGCGGAGAATTTCTTGTAAAACTCTGCAGGGTAGCCATCAGGGCCTGCTGCTTTTTTGATCAGTAATAGTTAATGTGAAACTCCTGCCAACTCACCTGCGAGGCTTACGGATGTCCCAAAGGCCAACTCCCTCCTTAGAGTTAGCCGTGGCCAGCAGCCGGGGCTCCACAGGGTTGAACATCACACTGTGAAATGCAGATGGGTAGTTGGCCAAACAGAAGGGCTCTGGAAGAAATTGGGAAAATGGAGGAGAGGCCACAAACACCAATGTCAAGCACATAACAGAGCCAGTTGAGGTGAGATGGCTGAAGAACCTCTAGCTACACCTTGGTCAGTGCACTTACCTCCATGAGGGGGCTCACGGGTGTCCCATATCAAAACCCTTCCGTCATCAGAGGAACTAGCAAACACATTGTCGTTGATGGGACTAACCGACAGGCCATAGACAGCATCTTCATGGAGGAAAACATTGAGGGTCTCACCCCTAGGAGTGAACACAAAGGCACGTAACTTGACAGAGGACAACATAGACAGTAGAAGAAAATCTAAAAGTGTCCGTCACTAATGATTGCCTGTTTTGAGCTGTTGTACCCTCAATGTACTGGAGCCACTGCCTCCCATTAGCATCACCACAAGTGTAAATGTAACATTACATCTAACCTCAAGAAAAAAAAATAGTTTGAATTATGTTCATTTCAAAGTAGTGCACATAATGCCCTGGAAAATTATTTCTGTGGATGTTGCTGTTTGCACTCTGAGGGAGGAACAGGCCCCATAAGGAGTACCTGTCCCTCAGAGGTCACACATCTGAGGTTGAGAGTTACAAAGGAACGTAACCTACAAGTCCTTGGGGATGGAGGAAACACGTCAACTCCATGCAGAAGGCAAATGTGTCTGGAATCAAAGCTAACTGCCTGGAGGGCTGAGCATCAACCGCTGGGCCACCATGATGATGACAACAGTCACACAGTCCAGAACCATGGTTGCCCATGGTGTCCAGTCTCAAAATTAAGCTCCTCCCACAATCTCATAGCATGCAATTCTGTGTTCAACTCATCAGTGTGCAAAAGTTCACAATTTCCTGAGCTAACTACTCTGTAAGTACACAAGCCAAGGAGTCCACAGTGCCACTAAGCCTAATGGCTGCAGTAACTCAACTGTGTCACAAGATGGAAGCAAATTACACAATCTGGGCACAGTGAACTTGAGCAAGACGAGATGGTGACGTGGTGTCTGAACTTTAGATACAAGATGAGATTGATTACCTTTCAACGTCATGAAGTATAACTTGTTCATCGTTTCCTAGAAGTGAAAGAAAAAAAAAGGAGAGGGCTAAGAAGATTTGAACACAACACCTGAGGCGCTGGACTCACTGTATAACCTTCCTATAATTGGCAAAATTCTGCAAAAAAAAGAAAATGAAAAAGCAATCTCTTTTTTGTCATTTATTGTTCAAGGTTGATGCACAAGGATGCTGCAATAATTAAAAATTAAACAGAATAGCACCATGTGCAATTACATTTTCACAAACACATGAGACAATTGTCAAGATTTTAAAAATAAAATTAAATCACCCTTTTGTCATTTCATTTTCCACACCCATCCTAATTATGGCAGTGTCATAATTAAAATGAAAATGCAATCCCCACTTTAGATTTGTGTTTTCTTCATGATATGCATAACTGCTGCTAAAATAATAATTCAACATTTTCTTTTCCATTAGGTTTGCAGTACATGTGTGACAAATTTCAAGAAAACTCAAATGGATAAATTAATCACAACTGGCTATTTAATGGAGCTGCGAAAATGAAAAGCCTGATGCACACGAATACTGGCGTCACCTGCTGCATTGACATTTTCATGTTAGCACTGGTTATGCAATGTCACAAAGAAAAGGCAAATCTGAAGTGGGGATTGCATTCTCATTTTAAAATTTTCACAGATGACTCTTATGCGTGTGGAAAATAAAATTGCAAATGGTGATATTTCATTTTATTTTTTATTTCGGTGGCACCCTTGCACATAGACTTTGAAAAATAAATGGCAGATTGTAGACTGTATTTTCATTTTGTAATTTTAATTTTCATTTCCTTTTCTGCACAAAACAACTCTCACACATTTTCATGGTCTTCACAATTACACCACTCTGATGGACCACTTTCTCTTATTGCGTCACTATGTGACCAGTTCTTGGGCCTAACCCTTAAAGGGTGGACAGCTAGTCCGACTACCAAGTGAGCCCAGGTGTGGATCAGGAGCCTGTTCATGACCCGTATAGTCTCGGCATGCTGGTTTTTCTCCTACATTTAAGGCCAGCTGGTCCCCGCGAATACTGTTGTGTGCACGAGAGGGGACTGTGAAAGCCTAGCACCTAATCCAGGTTTGGCCCCCTTGTGCCCCTGAACTGGATTAAACAGGTTAGAGCACAGACTGTATGCATTTAAGTATTTCGTAATATATTTTGGCTCATCATGTGTGTACTAAAGCCCAGCTGTCTACCGGTCACTCAGTAAAACTCTACACCAGTTTTCAGTACCAGCCAAGAAAGTCGAAGCAACAAATAGAAACAAAACGGTACTTGGGATCAACTGCTTAAGTCCAAAAGGAGCTTAGCAATTCAAATCAATTGTGGGGACCTTGAGCAAAAGGTGAGCACAATATCTTATTTATGTTACCCATTACGTGACTGTTGAGCATGAAGGACGAGCACCCTGAACGGTGCCAGCTTTTCTGTAAAGTCTGTACTCAGGCCTCTCAGCCCACTAAACGATTCTGCTCATTTCATGTAGGATCATGATGTCACGCTCTTCACTAATTTACAAATAACTCAATGACCCCAACAGGCCTAACAGAACTTGTACTCATCCCTGCTTACTTCTCCCAGGAATTGATGAGCAGAGGGAGTCGCCATATTTGTAACTTTCAGGCCTTGTAACTTCTGTGATCTGCCTGGTCCGCCATCTCAGTGTCTCCTTCATTTCAAGAAGGACACTTCATTTAATCTACATGAAGGTAAATGAGTGGCTCACTCACAAGTAGTCAGGAGATGAGCTCCAGGACAATTTTATAAAGCTGCACATACCCGGAGCAATTGGTGGAACCATCTATGATATCAATGACCTTGTGTTCAATGGGCCCTCACTATGACAGTAAGACCTGACCCGCAAGATTTCTGGAAAGTATTACCTGCAGAAAAGATGCGCTTGTTGGTGCTGTCAAATGCCAGGCAGAAGATGTTGGAGAGATGTTCACCTTTGAGCTTCACAGGCTTTGCCTGAGAATGGATTGCTTTCTCCATGTGCCACAAAAGCACTCGGCGGTCATCACCCCCTGTTCATTGGAAGGAGACAAAAACAAAGGCAATTAGGTGACTGCAAATCAACATGAAAAAAGGAGACAGCTGTCAAGTGCTGGGGTGACATGGGGGCCACTGATGCAGCAGAGGCTACTTAGGCCTGACCCAAGCGTCAATAGCTCCTCACAATTGGGCTTTAGATGAGGAAATGGCCTTGACATTCCAGAAGGTGCACATTCATGACTTGGTTAATGTTCAAACATGCGTGCAAAAACTTCTGAATGGGTCATCACCTGAAATAAGACAAATTCAGTTTCATAAACTGGAAATCAGACCTGAACATCTCACTCAACTGGACATCTTTAATGAAGACTTGTGGAATAGTTGATCTTGTCAGCTGACATCACCACATATATGCCTCTGACATTCACTACAAGCACCTCAGGGAAACACATCCAGGGTGGGATTCAACGCTATGGAGACACGGGCTGCACTTCAAAACAATCACAGAAGCAGGCACTTTAAAAAAGGCAGGCCATAAACTACATGACTACTCACAGGCCAGTTGTGTTGGCTTATAGACGTGTCTAAGATGGACAATTTGGATTAATGCTCAATTAGATTCTGGCTTTGATATGTAGAACTTTATAAAATGTCACAATCTTTGAATTCCAAATTTAGTGCCCAGAGTTGTCATGAAAGACCTCATTTTATGGAGGTCCGAGATATTTGGGTTTGATGTGGTATAAAATGACTCTGCCATCTTTAGGCACTTGATTGATTATATCAAACGAACTGGCAACCAGAAAAGAACAAAGACAACCTGGGAAAAGACAAAAACGTGAATGAAGTTAAATGAACAAAACAAAAGCATCACAGCGGGCTTAAACATTTAGGACAACCTCGGTAAAGACAAGCCCCCCCCAAAAAAAAAACAAAACAGACAGGCCAGGATAAACAGAGCTACACGAGACAGAACTACGGAGGTTGGACTTCACTGTTAGAACATCAGAAATATTTCTGCCCAGTAGAAATAGTCTTGACTATTCTGTTACACTTAGTTTCTTCAAATTAACATTAAATTGAGATTTGAGGGTCCCTATAGACTACACTTCTTGGCCACTATTTTAATGGGTCTCTGGCTCTTTATGTAAACAAAAACTTCAAACGTTTGTGCAAAATCTCCCCTTAACAAAGTTCCATCTTAGAGCCCTTGTGTTCTTGAATTTATTTTTGCCCTCTTAATCTCCATTTTCCTAATCTGAAAAGCTGCAGCTGCTTCAATTTTGCCTCATAGCTCATATCTTGTGGTCCTGAATCATTCATTCCAAAGAGTTTTACTCTGATTATGCAGTACCTTATTAAATGCCTTCTGAAAATCAAGATAAATAATGTCATATACTTCTCTCATCATATCCTTGTGCGTTTTCCTTTATAGAATTCCAGCATGTCGGTAAACACAGCCTCCTTATTCTGAACCCTTGCTGACATGTCAGTAAAACTCCTGTTCTTGTCATGTGTTGCTCAGTCTTTTCCTTAATAATTCCTTCCATTAGTTTACCTGAAGAAGTCAGTGTGGATGTCAGGGCACAAAGAAGATGCGGAAGCAGACAATGGCCAACGGTGAGACTGACCGCGATGTCAAAGGCTCATCTACTGGAAAAATCCTCCCCAACATCTGAGATCGTCTCAGCAAATCACGGCTCAGTAACATCGACTCCATGCTGTGCCGCTCACTTTCAAGGCCAAGTGAGTTTTATCCCCATGCCTCGTTGTCAGAGCAACAACGTCTACAATGAGGAACTTGGCCTGTTTCAGCTATGCAGGCGGGGGTTAAAAGGCTAGATCACCTCCATCAGCACAGGCAAGCATCTCCACCCAGAACCGTTTCAACCCTCTCCACTCCCCCAGTTTGCCTTCAACCCTGGGTGATATATTTGTGATTGGAGATTCAATTGTACGATACCCAAGTATTTCTTGCCCTAATCATTTTTCCAGTGCTCGTGTTCAACATATTATGAGAAGAGCAATGACAGTCTTTGAGAGACACAAGAACAGGGCAGAGGTATCCACTGTAATACACGCCTGGGTAAACGATGTGAGATACTGACAGTCGGTGATTCTGAAGGCAGACTTCACAGCATTAATTAAAGCCATGAAGGAGAGGACCCAGCTGCAAGAATCTTCATCTCGAGTCCCCTACCTCTTGTTAGAAGATCGAATGAGTATTACAGTAGTCTGCTGGAGTTAAACATCTGGCTGAAAGGCTTCTGCGAGGGACAAGATATCAGGTTTGTAAACAACTGGGACCTCTTCTGGGAGAGGCCATGTTTCTTCAAGCAGGATGGTCTGTATCCTAATAGATTCAGCGCACAGGTCCTCTCCTAAAACATCTCTAATGTAATTCGTCTCTCTTGACTCTCTGTTATTACTCCTAACCCGTTCCGTAATGCTTTGCTAGGACATGATAATTCTATAACAAAATCTTCTACAAAAGTGCACTGCATTAATACTCTAATAACTAACCAATGCATGTAAAAAATCTATAGACAGTGTGGCATAAATATGAATAATTTAATTACAATTACACCTCTGGATGAACAATGCATTAAAACTATAAAAACAGACTATAGATTAAATAAAAAATACGCACAGAGCAACTCTAATAAAAATAACTTACTTTCTATCTCAAATACCCATAATGCTCCCACAATTCAGTTCTGCTCTTCTGAGACATTAAATAAATAAAAATAACATTTTATTAAATGTTATAGCATTAACCAACAAGATGTTTTCCATCAGTGATCTTATTAGTGATAAGAAAATTGATTTTATTGCACTAAGCGAAACGTGGCTTAGCTCTGATGGTGCAGCTGTTTTAATCAAATCTGCGCCTCCGAATTACAGCTTTGCTCATGTGAATCGCTATGGTAAGAAAGGTGGCAGTTTAGCAAACATTTACTTGAGCTGGTTAAAGTGTAAAGATGTCAGTTTTGGTAAATTCAAGTCCTTTAATTATCTTGCCATCGTTATTCATGGAATTTCTCAGTGTCCAGTATTGTCCGTGTATAGTCCTCCTAAATACAATATGTCTTTCTTTGAGGAATTTTCAGACTTGGTGTAAATTGTAATTACGAACTATGACATGCTCCTAATAGTCGATGACTTTAACTTTCATATCGATCAGTGTGACACAATAGTAAAAGAATTCATGAACCTCCTGGACTCTTTTGATTTGAGCCAGCACATTAGTCAGCCTACACATAAAGCAGGTTATATGTTAGACTTAGTAATTACTAAAGGACTAAAAGTTGATGTGAAGCAGATCATTGATATTGGTCTATCAGACCATTTTCTCTTACTATTTAATATAGAAATAATGATATAAAAAATTCGCTAGAAGCATATTGTTAAAAAACGCTTCTTTGATTCATCAGCAGCTTCAAAATTTACAAATATTCTAAGCAACCAGTTCGTTTGTAGTGCTTACTGCAATAGCAAGGATAATGTAAATAATAAAGTGGAAAATTTTAATACTAAGGTGAGAGCTGCTGCTGACATAGTCGCACCTGAAAAGATAGTTAAAAAATCTTCCAGCACTATTATACCATGGTGTCTGATCTAAAGAGAACAAGCTGGAGAGCTGAGTGAAAATGGAGAAAAACTAAACTGATTATCCACTATGAGATAGCGAAGGTTAAAATAACAGAATACAACAACATAGTCCATCTTGAGAGGCGGTGTTATTTCTCTAGAATTATTCTCTACTAAACTGAAGTCACTCAATAGAATGCCCCCAAACAACTTCCAGTGAAACTTGTGAGGCTTTTGCTGTATTTTTTAATCAAAAAATGAATGATATTAGAAATAACATAGTACATCTCCCCAATACTGATCATCTTAAACCGCGGTACTCCATTATAAACAAATTGAATTCTTACACCAGGATAGATTTACCTGATTCATATAAAATAATTTCTCAACTGAGACCCTTCTCCTGCGTCCTTGACCCAATACCAATAGGTTTTTTCAAAGAAGTACTGGGCGTGCTAATTGATAGTATTCTGGACATAGTAAACTCGTCTTTAGATACAGGGGTCTTCCCAGACTGTCTTAAGACTGCTGTAGTTAAACCCCTGCTCAAGAAAAACAATCTTAACTCCTCTGCTTTTGAAATTTTTAAAACATATTTCTAACCTGCCTTTCTTAAAAAAAATCCTAGAGAAGGCAGTCATTATACAGCTTAATGATCACCTCAATAAACATGCTATTCTTGATAAGTTTCAGTCGGGTTTCAGAACAAATAACAGAACAGAAACTGCACTCATTAAAGTAGTAAATGTTTTGCAGGTAAATACAGACAGGAGGAGAAAACAGGAATTTTAGTGATTGGCAAAAATGGATATAATGAGGGAATTAGAAATAAACATGATGCATTAGGATTAAAAGTTAAGATGGAGGTAAATATTTTAGGGTTAACTATTGACTCTGGCCTGAATTTTATATCACATACTAGCAAAATACCCACGCTTCGCAGCGGCGAAGTACTGCATTAAAATTTTTATTAAGAAGAAAATTTAACCTTTTTAAACTGAGAGAAAATATGACAATAATTATTTGTTAAGGATCTCTTTGTATACCATGTTGTCAGTTCGGCCCTCCGGTTGTAATATGACCAAGCTGTGCGCTGAGCTTACTCTTGAGCATGCTACTTACAGTTGGCCATGTGAACAGTAATCTTGTCTCAAATCTCACAGATTGAATTGCTGCTGTCATAATCGGTTTGAGTGTCATTGTTTGTTTCAATTATAACAGTATTTGCAGGATTTGTTGTATTGAAGTGACATTCGGCATCTGTCAAGAGTTGTAAGCACACAACCGGTTTCAGCGATAAAATCACATCCAGCTTTTGAGAGTTTAAACATTCATAAACATCAAAATGTCAACTACTGAAATCATCACCTGTGAATCTAAGATGTTTAAGAGGCATTGGCGGTTGTCAAAAGGTGTAAAATATTTGGCCATTTCGGTACACTTGAAAGCGACAACCGAACAATTCAGCGGCAGCCATCAGCTCACATGCAGAACCATAGGTGAAGGGCTTAAGCATTTCACTCTTATAGTGCTCCTGTGTAGTATAATTATCTCCTGTACTGTCATCAGTCCACACCTTGAACCTGTCCCAGTCATTCAATACATAAGACACAATGTTCCTCCGGATATCAAGAGTGAGCCTGATATGGCCGTGCAATATGTAACAAAGAGAATGGAAAAGGTAGGTGGTATCTCCGGGCATGGAAACAACTCGGCAAGTGATAGTTCTTTGATCGATAGTGATCACCTTGATAGACACGTTAATGGGGGTTGGAATGATAAAGGAAATGGGTACCTGAGAAATGTAAAGTAAGTGTAAAATACCTATACAATAACTATAATTGTAATAAACAAACAATAAAACAGCGAAGAAGCCGTGGATTAAACAAAAAGGCTGTAGTTATCAGTAGGGAGACGTGAATCCCGTGGCGAAGCAAGGAAGGGAATGTAGAGACTGGAGCGACGGATGGCCTTATATAGGCAGGCAGCCAACAATGTGGGAGGTGTTGGGATGGGGGACCCAACGCCGCCTCACACAGTGACCGAGCTGCAGGCTATGGACATATATGTACACTAGCAAAATACCCGAGCTTCGCAGCGGAGAAGTAGTGTGTTAAAGAAACAAAGAAAAAGAAAAGGAAACATTTTGAAAATAACGTAACATGATTGTCAATGTAATTGTTTTGTCACTGTTGTGAGTGATGAGTGTTGTTGTCATATATATATATATATATATATACACACATATATATACATGTATATATATTTATTTATTTACAGACACACACATAAACATATATATATACATATCTATACATACACACATACATACATACACACACATATATACACACAAATACATATATATATATATATACATACACACACACATATATAAACATATATATACATATACATACATATCTACATATATACACACACAGCTATTTCATATCAGTGCAATACGCTGCTTGTTAAAACGGATAACTCCGCTCTTACGTGCAAGTCTGTGGATATTATGAACTATTGTATTTGTTCAAGTTCTATTTAAATTTTAAATAGAAGGAATTTTTATTTAGTCGACAGAAATATCTTTGGTAGGAATGGTAAAAACAGACAGGAATATTATTCCTGAATAAATCAACTCAAACCTTAAACAACTTATAATATTTTGCTCTCCATAAAAATATATCCTGTCTAAATTATACAAGTTAGAAATAAAGTAAGCGTTAAAAGAACAAACATTCAAATTTCTTTACTCTTATGTAATTTTATATAAAAATAAACTTAGATTTTAAATATCCCAAAAGATTTTGCTCTCCATAAAAATATATCCTGTCAAAATTATACAAATTCAAATATGAACATGCTGCATAACAAAACCTGGAAATATAAATAAAATGTGTTCCTTTCAGCAATAACAAATCAAATCATTCAGTTGTCTTTGCTCATATGTCATTTTAGAGCTGGACGCCTGGCATCTTTTTGGCCACAAGTTCGTTTCTGTTTGGTGTGAGGTTCTGTGTTGTGGAGATTCTCAGGATGGATTGCAGGTGCTCATCAGTGAGGCGACTCCTGTGTGCTGTTTTGTTAGTCTTTATCACTGAGAAGAGCTTCTCACACAGATATGTGCTACCAAACATGCACAAGGTTCGAGCCGCATGTAGACGGACTTTTTTTGTTCTTCAAAGTCACCAAAGCGCCGTGCAAACTCAGTGCGCAGAGCGCTCAGTTTATCAGCAAAGTGCGTATTTGGGAACACCGTAGTGACGACTTGGTTTAACATTACTTGGCAACAGGGAAAGTGGGGCAAGGTGAACTGGTGCATTTGTGTCTCCCATAAAAGCAGCTTCACTTGAAATCACTTTGTGATTGTGCACGGTAAAGACGTCCGCTGAAGTGTCAGATTCTTATTTAATTCTTCTGCTTTCTGTATCTTCTGCATTGCATTCAGGTTACCCTGATGTTTTGTCTCATAGTGCCGTCTTAGATTAAATTCTGTAATTACAGCCACATTAGCTCCACAAATGAGACACACGGGTTCAGTAAGCATATACTCAGCCTCCCATCGGTTTTAAAGGCTCTATTTTCAGAATCAACTTTTCTCTTCAGCATCGTGTGAGCTAGCCGCAATAACTTGCAGCATCATAAGCTAGACTTGATTAGCGGTAAGTGTTGGCAAGGCAGCTGAAGCGTTGCATTATTATGGGATCTGTAGTTTATTGTGTTACCAGCGCTTCATATACCGGGCCATTAATAACAATAATACAGTATATAAAATGATCTCGGGGCGGATATAATTACACGGGCGGATGTGGCCCGCCCTTGAGTTTGACACATATGGACTAAATAGAACTTGAAAAGATATATTTTTCAAATGTGATCGCGCAATTCAGATAGAGTTGACGCAACTACAGCCTGCATGCCTCAATAAGTCATCCTCCCTCGCTCTTACTTTTTACCGTTCATCTAATGAATACACTGAGTATGGCTTTACCAAAACAATCATTGATGGCGAATAAAGTATCCATTATTCGAGTATGTAGATCGGGATATATATATACATATATATATACCCGCGATCGCAGAGAAGTAGTGTGTTAAAAAGCTAGAAAAGAAAAGGGAACATTTTAAAAATAGCGTAACATGACTGTCAATATACAGTATTTGTTTTGTGAGTGTTACTGAGTGTTGCTGTCATCAAGGATTTGATTATCATTATTTCTTTCAATCAGGTTCGTATTTGTAGGATGTGTTGTGTTCAAGTTACATTCCGTGTTTGTCAATCGTTGTAAAGATGACAGGTTTCTTTCATCGATTCGTTTCTTACTGCATCAATAAACAGCTCGTCTTCTTCTTTATCTGAGACCTGACACACTGCATGCACGGGTTTTTTACACTGTCTTCCTTTAGCGGGACATTGACTTTTTCCACCGTGTGCTTTGTTTCCGCAGTAGCTGGATTTATGAATATGCTTGTATCAGGCGCTTCATATTTTTTGCTGCCTTTTCAATTGTGTAATTGGTTTTGTTCAGCTCTTTGGAACTGTTGCTTTTATCTGTGCACTCGTCAGTTCCGTGAGCCGCTCGGTGTACATGCATCGAAGGTTCCCAGCTGTGCTGGTGCCATCTCGTGCGATGTCCATGGCTGTATTTAATGTTACCTTAGTCCTGGCACTTAAAACTTTCTCTCGCAGTTTCGCTGAGTTTGTGTCAAACGCCCCCCTGACCATCTCATCTTCCTCTCCATAAGCACAGTCCTTCACCCGTGAATATTTAGTGGCAGTTTGCTATTGGATTGCCGCTGACGGACGGCCTTATATGGGCAGGCACTAAATTACAAGCGCCAGCGCAGCCTGTCTATGAACTTAATTTAAAGTGTAGGTTTACATCGTGCTTTGTTTCCGAAGTAGCAGAACTCATGAATATGGTTGTATATGTCACTTTCGCTTCGCTTCTTATTGTTTCGCTGCCTTCTCAATTATATAATGCATGTCTTCCTGGTTTTCTATGTACTGCGTGATTACGTGGAAGGCGTGATGATGTCACCGAAACTCCGCCCCACGGCGTTCAAGATCATCTCCATTACAGTAAATGGAGAAAAACAGCTTCCAGTTATGACCATTACGCGTAGAATTTCGATATAAAACCTGCCCAACTTTTGTAAGGAAGCTGTAAGGAATGAACCTGCCAAATTTCAGCCTTCTACCTACGGGAAGTTTGAGAATTAGTGATGAGTGAGTGAGTGAGTGAGTGAGTGAGGGCTTTGCCTTTTATTAGTATAGATAAGTAGGATTCAGTTAGGGTTGGGAACCCGTGTACCAAATTTCTTGAAGATGGGCCCATAAGTAACAAAGACTGTTGAAAAGTTCAATATGGCAGTCGACAGTGGCATCATACCACCGAAATAAGTACGTACATTGGTTTCGGTTAGTGCAGGGAAGCCACCTACCAAATTTCGAGAAGATGGGGCCCAGGGCTCTAGACTAACTTTTTGCACTGGTTGCACTGGTGTGCCTAACTTTTTTTCTTAGGTGCACCAGCACAAAAGTTAGGTGCACCCAAATTTTCAACCGCATCATATTTAACACCACAGTTTTACAAGTTCACTTTATTTATTTATTTATTATTTTTTTTTTAATCACTGTCCATATAGGTAATATTGACTTGTAAATGATTAACTAACAATCTGGTCAATATAAAGTTCTTTATTTGAAGGCAAGCACAATTCTACAAGAAAAGTAACTTACTGAAAAAAGTGTTGGTGCTTAAAGTGCTTTACTGAGCTGAAAGTTAAACTTAAAAAATCTCAAGATAAATTAACTAAAAAGAAAATCTAAATTAAGTGTTTTAAGGGCTTCAAACTGAACATCTCATGGCTCAATGTCTTATGGACTATCCTCCACTGCAGTCACATGCCCCTCGGATGGCCAACTCCTGTAGTTTGGCCTTGACTAAACCAGCTGGCCACACTCTCTCTAGCATCAAAATCTTCCAGACTTGGGCATGATGTTCAATTCTTCATAATAACTATTCACAGTGGCTCCAAAATCCATACTGAACCCTACTCTCTCTTCTGTTTCTTTTTCCGGTTTCTTTGTGGTGGCGGCCTGCGCCACCACCACCTACTCAAAGCATCATGATGCACCAACATTGATGGACTGAAAGCCAGAAGTCTATGTGACCATCATCATCAGGTCCTTCCATGAAAACCCTAAATACAAAGAGGACTGTTTGACTTATGTTAGGTAGATTGCCCAGAGGGGACTGGGCGGTCTCTTGGTCTGGAACCCCTACAGATTTTATTTTTTCTCCAGCCTTTGGAGTTTTTTGTTTTTCTGTCCACCCTGGCCATCGGACCTTACTCTTATTCTATGTTAATTAATGTTGACTTATGTTTATTTTTTATTGTGTCTTCTATTTTTCTATTCATTTTGTAAAGCACTTTGAGCTACATTTTTTTGTATGAATATGTGCTATATAAATAAATGTTGATTGATTGATGAGCATGCTCGACCTCAATGTGTCCAATAAGTATATTCACCGGTCTTCGTCTCCGCAAGATACGACTGTACACAATGACACATTCATTTGTGGCGATATCTGTGTCTCCGTCGATCAGGAATGCCATGTACGCACTGTTCGCAATTTGCACGGGCGTCTTTTTTTTCAATGTATCTGCGATGACTCCTATAAATTGGGCGCACGCGACATCATTGCTGTACGTCGGGTTTACGTTCAAGCCATTTTTCTTCATAAGAATTATTTCGGACTTGAATTTAGTGAAGGGAAGTTCTTCTTTTGCAATATTGTAGGCAACGCGTTAAACTTAATTATCATCTCGGCCTCGTCTGATAATCTGTTTGCTGCTGCCTGCCGCTGAAAGGCAGCGGGGAGAGGGGACACTTGAGCAGTGCATTTATCGCGGCATGTAATGTGTTTTATAGATGCATTGTGCTTTTTCAGCGTTTCAATTCTAAATGTATTAGAACCAGTCACAAATGCACTACTGCCGCCATGGTCTTCCCACACTCTTTACAGTAAATACAGTGCATTATATTATCGGCTTTACTGTATCTTAGCCAGGGAAACTGGTCAAGCCACTCTTTTCGAAATGTATACACTTAACCCTTTTTAATTTCAGTGAGCTCGGATTCGATCGTATGTGGCTCATTATCTATTGCCGTCTCCGGACCAGGGCTTGCTATAACTTGGGAGGTTGATGGCTCCGTGTCAGAGCATTGGTTATGATTTTCGGACGGATCAGGCCCTAACTTAACATTCTTAACGAAAAAGCTGTCAATCGTTCTTTTCATCTTCTCTCATAATCCGCGGCTACATCCACTGTTTACCTGATGGGCTACTCACCTCTCTCTGTCTGACTGCATCACATGCATTTTCAAGCGATATACACGTACAGGAATATCTGGACCACGGCCAATCAGAGGGGGGATCCGCCCTTCACTATCTCTGATTGGTTTAGACCACGATATGGGCCTAATGTGTGTCTGTTGTTGAACAACAGGGAGACTTTAAGAGTCACGGAGTTTTTTTTTTTTTCCCCCCACGAACGGCTGGTCGCACCAGTGCAACCTTTGATTTTTTTTTAGTCGCACCATTGAGAAATTAGGTCGCACTTTAGAGCCTTGGGGCCATAAATAAGAAAGTTAAACATGGCGGACGTTGTTGACCATTATGCGTAGAATTTCGAAATGAAACCTGCTTAACTTTTGTAAGTAAGCTGTAAGGAATGAGCCTGCCAAATTTCAGCCTTCTACCCATACGGGAAGTTGGAGAATTAGTGATGTTGGAAAATTCAATATGGTGGCTGACAGTGGCGTCATACCACCGAAATAAGTACGTACATTGGTTTCTGTTAGCTCAGGGAAGCCACCTACCAAATTTCGTGAAGATGGGGCCGTAAATAAGAAAGTTCAACATGGCGGACGTTGTTGACCGTTATGACCGTTACGCGTAGAATTTTGAAATGAAACCTGCTTAATTGTTGTAAGTAAGCTGTAAGGAATGGGCCTGCCAAATTTCAGCCTTCTACCTATACGGGAAGTTGGAGAATTAGTGACGTTGGAAAGTTCAATATGGCGGCCGACAGTGGTGTCATACCAACGAAATAAGTACGGACATCGGTTTCTGTTAAAAGTTCAATATGGCGGCCAACAGTGGCATCATACCACCGAAATAAGTACCAAATTTCAGCCTTCTACCTACACGGGAAGTTTGAACATTGGTGACGTTGGAAAGTTCAACATGGCGGCCGACAGTGGCGTCATACCATCGAAATAAGTAAGTACATCGGTTTTGGTTAGCGCAGGGAAGCCGCCTACCAAATTTCGTGAAGATGGGGCCATAAATAAGAAAGTTCAACATGGCGGACGTTGTCGACCGTTATGACCGTTTCGTAGAAATTCGAAATGAAACCTGCTTAACTTTTGTAAGTAAGCTGTAAGGAATAAGCCTGCCAAATTTCAGCTTTCTACCTACATGGGAAGTTGGAGAATTAGTGATGAGTCAGTCAGTCAGTGAGGGCTTTGCCTTTTATTATTATAGATTAATCAGATCACTAGGACAGCATTTTTTCCACTTAGCAAATACAGTAATCCCTCCTTGATCGCGGGGGTTGCATTCCAGAACCCCCCGCGATAGGTGAAAATCCGCGAAGTAGAAACCATATGTTTGTATGATTATTTTTATATATTTTAAGCCCTTAGAAACTCCCCCACACTGTTTATAAATATTCTCTGCACAGTTATACAGTAAACCCTTGTTTATTGCGGTTAATCCGATCCAGACAGATAAATGAATTTCCACGAAGTAGGATTCTTTTTTTATAAATCTAATATTTTAGTTAGAGCATAGAAAACCTGTTTACGACCTTCTAAATCGTTTTAACATTATTAGAGCCCTCTAGACATGAAATAACACCCTTTAGTCAAAAGTTTAAACTGTGCTCCATGACAAGACAGAGATGACAGTTCTTTCTCACAATTAAAAGAATGCAAACATATCTTCCTCTTCAAAGTCGCGGCGTAAGGAGCGGAGAATGTCAGAGTGAGTAAAGTAAACAATGAAAAATCAATAGGGCTGTTGCGCTTTTAAGTATGCAAGCACCGCGATAAAGCAGCGGCAATGAAGGGATCAATGCGAAGGTAGCCTTTCAGCATTTTTTACAGGAGCGTCCCTATCTTCTAAGCAAACAGCCTCTGTGCAAAAAGCCCCTCTGCTCACATCTCCTCCGTCAAACGCGCGAAGAGCGTCAGAGAGAGAGAGCGCGAGATTAAAGCAAACAATCAAAAAATCAATAAGTGTGCTTTTGGACGCACCTCGATAAAGCGCCATTTCTTAGAGGAGCGTCCGTATTCACTAGGCAAACAGCTTCTGTGCAAACAGCACCTCTGCTCACACCTCCTCCGTCAGGCGCAGAGAATGTCAGAGAGGGTGAGATAGAGGCAGAGACAAGCAAACAATCGAGCACAGCGCAGGAGGCATATCTTATAGCATTGAGGAGTTTTAGTTAATATGTAATACGTGCTCTGATTGGGTAGCTTCTAAGCCATCCGCCAATAGCGTCCCTTGTATGAAATCAACTGGGCAAACAAACTGAGGAAGCATGTACCATAAATTAAAAGACCCATTGTCCAGAAATCCGAATCAGCGAAAAATCCAAATATACATTTACATATGCTTACATATAAAATCCGCGATAGAGCAAAACCGCGAAAGTCAAAGCGCGATACAGCAAGGGATCACTGTATAGCAAAAGTTGGATCTCATAACATTGCAAGATGCTGAGAAATTATTTCATACTTTTGCTTTCAGTCAGCTAGATTACTGTAACGCACTCCTCTCAGGACTGCCCAAAAAAGACATCAATCGATTGGAACGAGTGCAGAATGCAGCTGCTTGAAACTTAACTAGGAAAAGAAAATCCGAGCACATCTCTCCAGTTTTGATGTCACTACACTGGTCACCTGTGTCATTTAGAATTGACTTTAAAATACTGCTTATGGTTTACAAAACCTTAAATAATCTTGCTCTGTCCTATATTTCAGAATGTCTTTCACTTTACACTCCAAATCATAACCTTAGATCTTCAAATGAGTGTCTGCTTACAATTCCAAGAGCTAAACTTAAAAGAAATGGTGAGACGGCCTTCTGCTCTTATGCACCTAAAATCTGGAACAGCTTACCGATAGAAATTTGCCAGGCTAATACAGTGGACCATTTTAAAAAAAACTGCTAAACACATTATTTTAACATGGTTTTCTTATAGCTTCATTTTAGTTTAATCCTGATACTCTGTATATGCATTTAATCATCATTATCATTCATGGTGGCTCCAAAATCCATACTAACCTCACTTCTTCTGCTGTTAATTTTTCCGTTTTCTGTCCACCCAATCAAAGCACCGTGATGTCCCTACATTGATGGATTAAAGGCCTGAAGTCCACATGATCGTAAATCATCAAGTTCTTCCATGTGAACCCTGAATACCATGAGGACTGATTGAGGTAATTTATGTTACGTAGAATGCCTAGAGGGGGCTTGGCGGACTCGTGGCCTTGGAACCCCTGCAGATTTTTTTTGTTTTCTCCAGCCATCTGGAGTTTTTTTTTTGTTTTTTCTGTCATTCCTGGCCATTGGACTTTACTTTTATTCTATGTTAATTAGTATTCCCTAATGTTATTTTCTTATATACATTTTTTGTTTTTTTCTCTTTCTTCATCCTGTAAAGCACTTTGAGCTACATCATTTGTATGAAAATGTGCTATAGAAATAAATATTGTTGTTGCTGTGTTGAACATGAAGCTTACTGGCCTGTAGTTTCTTGGAGCTGCGTGATCATCATTCTTATGCAGGAAGATAATATTTGCTAGTTTCCAGTCTTTAGAAATGTAACCTCTGAATGGTGAGTTTTGAAAAAAATCTGCACTCACTAAGCTCCTTAAGCGCTCCGTGATGAATGTTACCTGGTCCTAGAGATTTGTTACAATTCAGCCTTTTTAATTTCAGCAGCATTTCTCTCTACAATTTCCAAATAACTCAGTAACACCATTGTAATCTCGTTACTTTTGGAAGGTTATCGTCTTCTTCATATGTGAAAACTTCACAACACCCAAGTTCAGAGCATCTGCTATTTCATTATCTGTGTATTCCAGCTCATCTTTACCATCTCTAATACTCATTACCTCCTCATTGACTGTTGTTTTACTACTGAAATACTGTAACAACGTCTTTGAGTCATCTTTTTCTTCAGCATTCCTTTTCAACTGTCTTTCAGCCTTCCTGATATCCTTTTCACCATTGCTCTCATATGCCCTGCGGTTAGTGTTGGGGTTACTAACCTTATACTCTTTTTCTTTCCCCTTTGTAAGTTCCTTTTTTAATCAACCCTTGACTTTAATTTCTTACTGCCTATAAAATTTGTCATGAACATGTCCTGCATTACATGTAAAACACTTTCAAACCTTCCTCAACTCTTCTCAACTACTTGAAAAATATTAATTGAACTGGAATTAAACAGAGCATTTTTGAATATGTGGTCCATTTAAAACACTATGAAACATACAAACTTATGGTGCCTAGAATAGCTGAATCACACCAATCCTCCGAATTCTGTCCCAATTTACTATGGAATACTAAATCTAGACAGGTACCCCCCCAGCAACGTATTGCTGCTGTAACAGACTGCGTTAAGAAAAAGTCACTGATTACGTCTAACAACTCCAGTTCTTGTTAGGCTAAGTCAGTTAATAGCATGGTAATTGAAGCCGCCCCCCATGACTATCATATCCCTCTCTATACTTGTAGAATTGTTGAAAAAGTGCAAATCGACCTCTTGATGGCATTGATTACAATTACTCTTCATTGATGTGCCGGGTCAATTTTGCATCGGCTCTCTAGATAGTAATTTAACACTAGAATTACCAGAGCCTACGAAAAAACTCGTAAATCCGTCCCACCTTAAATTGCTTCTTAAAACCATTCTCACCTCTCCGCCAGTGTCTTTTGTTAATCTAAATGTGCTGATAAAAATAAAGCTGCAAGTAGCCGGCTATTCCATCCCCCCACCGACTTAGAACGTGCACAAACATCTCCCAGCTCATGCCTTGATTGATTTTCTGGAAGTGAAGTGGAGTTTTAGAGTGGAAATAATAGATCGTTGTTTGGAGCACACGCATTTCATGTCTGTTCCGTTTCTACAGTAATCTGTGTAAACACATTGCTAAAACAGAAACGTTTTTTATATTCTAGTAGTAGATGACAAAATGTAGGCATAAACTATATAATGTATGAAGCCTTAAGTCCAAATATCAAACAAATACTTTCACAGAAGGTACAAATCTAACACAACAATTGCGCTTTTATTCAAAAATATAACTGCAGAAACAAAAAGCCGCCTTAACATGCGAAATTGACACCTGTTTATTATGACTGTCTCTGTGGCGCAATAGAATCAGCTGCCGACTGGGAATCAAAAGGTCGTGAGTTCGATCCTGCACCACTCTGTTTTGAGAAGTAAACTGCTCTTACTCTTTTAGAATAAAAACATACATTAATTCAATAATATTGCATTTGTGCGATGATGTTGTCACATATATTGTCTCTTTCTTTCAGGTGTGTAATAGAAACCACAGCATAGAGAGAAATGCAATATTATTTGAAAACGAACAGCGTCCGATCAGCTGTAAAAGTATGGCATTTCTAAATGTTTGCTTTTTTTTAGTCTGATTCTCTCAGTCAGACTGTATATTTGTCTCTTATTCAGTGCACGCAAGAACATGTAGGTGGACAGACGTTGTGTGCTACAACATGCTGGCGGTGATCAACGCACATTTTAAAAAAAGAAAGAGACAAATATATGTGACGTTTTAAAGAAATCATTTTATGACACGATTTACCTTTATTTACTTACTTCCTAAAGCCTAAAGTCACAAGTAGTGTGCAGAGGGCATGCTCAAAAATGTGTGTAATGCCACGAAAAGTGCCTGCTGACACTTTAGTATGCAAGCAATGGTATGTGCATTCTTGCTCTGATGTAGAAGGGAGCT
Source organism: Polypterus senegalus (assembly GCF_016835505.1). Lineage (NCBI taxonomy): Eukaryota > Metazoa > Chordata > Cladistia > Polypteriformes > Polypteridae > Polypterus > Polypterus senegalus. The sequence goes on along the minus strand of NC_053171.1, from coordinate 61,044,536 downwards.
GAGTTTACTTCTGTTATAGCGCGTCTATGTGAAAACAGCAGTGTCAGATGCGGGGATGGGGTGTGTTTGGGCTCGTGAACATGGCCGAGATAATAAAACTGACACCAAAAAAAAACCCAAGCTAACCTAGCTAACAAGTATCATAAATTACGCCGGCTGTTACAGACTGAATTCAAATGTATGTTTTTATTCTAAAATAGTAAGACTAAGAGCAGTTTACTTCTCAAAACAGAGTGGTGCAGGATCGAACTCGCGACCGTTTGATTCCCAGTCAGCAGCTGATTCTATTGCGCCACAGAGGCAGCTGTCAATGTGGCATGTTAAGGCGGCTTCTTGTTTCTGCAGTTATATTTTTGAGTAAAAGCGCAATTGCTGTGTTAGATTTGTACCTTCTGTGAAAGTATTTGTTTAATATTTGGACTTCAGGCTTCAAACATTACAAAGTTCATGCCCACATTTTGTCATCTACTACTAGAATATAAAAAATGTTTCTGTTTTAACAATGTGTTTACACAGATTACTGTAGAAACGGAACAGACATGAAATGCGTGTGTTCCAAACAACGATCTATTATTTCCACCCTAAAACTCCACTTCACTCCCAGAAAATCAATCAAGGCATGAGCTGGGAGGAGTTTGTGCACGTTCTAAGTCGTTGGGGGGATGGAATAGCCGGCTACTTGCAGCTTTTCTTTTATCAGCACATTTAGATTAACAAAAGACGCTGGCGGAGAGGTGAGAGCGGTTTTAAGAAGCGATTTAAGGTGGGACGGATTTACGAGTTTTTTCGTAGGCTCTGGTAATTCTAGTGTTAACAAACCTATTGACCTAATCTCAAATTAAAAAATGTGACCTTTTCTTGATTTTTGTCCATTGTGAACAGATGTGAAAACCGACAAGCAAGTGTCTCTCTTGATTAGTCAGGTGTTTGCCTCGCTGATTACAAATGAAGACTGTGGTCAGTTAGTGAATATCGAACAGGAGCTTCATGCAACAAATCAACTTCTGCAGAGATCACAAGGTGGAGATGAATTAAGTTAAACTCCATTATCAGGGAACCCAGATGTGGAGCAAAAGCACATCATCAATGGATTGGGTTTGTACTGCTTAGGCAAAGGTTTGTGGTTCAAAAGATGTGACAAGTGGCAACCTCACAGGACAGTGACTGCTCTTAAAGGCACAGTATATGGTGGTCCATTGATTTAGCAGTTCAATTTCAGCACAGACATTAAACTTTTATACCAAATCACCAGAGATAGCAATCAACTGAACATCCATTATGATTAAAAACAAACAGGGCTAACTTTACGAATAGACTGAATGCTGTGTGGTCCTTCTTAGGGCCCCTCTCTGTTACCTAAATTATCAGAGGAGAATTGTCTTTCAAAGAACAGAGGCTGGGCAGCTGTATGTGTGTTTGATGCCATCTACAAGACGTGCACAATGATCCAGAGATCATTAGAAAGACATGTGGGTATCACTGTTCAGAAAGGAAATAACCTTAAGCTACTTCATTTTGTACAACGATTTCCTATTTAAGCAGTAAAAAAATAGCAAAGTGAATCTTATACAACTGCACTGATTTATAAAGCCAATTTATAAAGAGTAGAACATTCATTTTCTACCACTGCTGGTCTAAGCACCAGTTTCACTAATCGTGCTACACCACACCCACACAATGAATAAACTTTTATATAATAAATCCGGAAATTTCGGAACACGACTATTAACAAAAACCCAGTTTCTAAAATACAATGTGAACCCTCATTACGATTGAGAGCTCGGGTTATTGGTCAGTGAGAAGGCAGGTTAACAGAGGCAGATTTCTTTGTGGGTAGCCCCCGTATTTGGTCATGTAAACCCTTAAAAGTATTACACTTCAGGGTTTCGTAGTCTGCACATTTCCACGGCAATGTGTTCACCTCACGCACTCAGCAGTCAAAGGTAGATGTGTCCACAAAAAATGATGCAATTCCTGTGACAAATGCTCAGGCACTTGCATTACTCCTGCTCCTGGCTGAAACAACCCATCTCACGATTTCCAGAATTGCTAAATTTAAATTGATGAAGTGAACCTACAGTTTTAAACTCAGCAGCATAATCTCGCCAACAGATGAGCAGATATTGTGCAGAGTGCAATCTCGCAACAGAAACCCATGGATAAAGTGTCAGGTTAGTTTTAATCCAGTGGTTTGCTATCAATATGTTGAAACAGTGTGATCGGGTGACGCAGCGGCCAGTGTTCATACTGTGAATCACTAGAGGTTTGGTCAGAGATGTAAAAAGGGGACAGATGTGTTTTAATTAAGAGGGCATGAAGAACTAAACATATTTATAAAACACAAAAAATTACCACAGATTTCATGCTTTTTTTAAGATTCACAACGGGCTTGATGAAGATTTTTAACTCTTTACGTGCAATTTAATGATGTTGGAATGCTTCGACAAAGAAGGACCTGCACACATAAATGTGGATTTCTAAGAAACCAGCCTTCTCTCTTAATGGGTTTACTCGCCATATCTTGGCCTTGGGTGTGCAAGTAAACGTACTCATCATCAGACACGCAAGTGTAGGGAGCACTGGGTGGGCTTACAGTTGAAGTCAGACGTTTACTTACATTTAGGATGAATTCTTTAAAACTCACTTTATAAACTGTCAGCAGATTTTATACTAACAAAACTATATATGAAGACATCTGTTTTTTGCAGGGCAAAAGTAATTTTTTCCAATAATATTTACAGATTATTTCACTTCTTATTGACTATATCAGAGTTCCAGTAGGTCACAAGTTTACATATTATATATAGATATATACACACATACATATGTATAAAGAAAATGAATCGGGCATTTTAAAATAGTATATATGAAACACTGAGGGTCCAGCCAGCTACCTTACCAATAAGCCAGCCACCACATACAGCACCATCATGTCTGCCAAAGCTACTTCGTTTCAAAATCAATCAATCATGGGCCATGACGTTGGTCAGTTTTATCTTGACATCACAGATGCCTTGTGCATTAATGGAATAGCACTGTTTACAATTGACAAAAGCCATGTCATTCTCTCTCGGTGCCCTTACTGCAATAGGAGTGCAGTAAAGCACGCTTTTAGCACAGCAGGCATGTAGGAGTGAAGCTTGGCTGAGATATTCCTGACCTGTCAGCCAGTTTACTGACAAATGACAACAGCTAGCTGATATAAACTGGTGAAAAAACAAAAAAGTTGTTCAGTATAAATACACAACACTGGCCCTCTGAAAAGGAAACTAAAACACATGAGTCTGTGTGTCACAGTCCTCACTTTTGAGGTATAATATGTTTGTCACATCAATGCAAGACATAACATGAGATGCCGAGTACAGATGGGTCAGAGTTGCCTCAAATATTCATATGTTCCCCCATGAACTTTTCGTTTAGAAATCCTGACATCTGTGAACGCTACATACACACATTTCAAGCCTGTTTTTGTGCGTACACAAGCTTCATAAACAAGGCCCCAGGACTCGAGTTAAGTCAGCAGGTCCCCAGAGTGTTTAAATCTCAGGACTACAAGTTCCACTTCCACTTCTTACATGTCACGTGAGCCTGCTGCGGCCACTCAACGTTTGCTCCAAAAGGATAACAAGAAGAAACTGACACTGAAACAAACTTTGAGGAAACAAGGAGGTGCGCTGCCAGAAAATGAGCAGTCTTCGTCAAACTCATTTGCCCTGTGTCTTTGAACAACATATGGACGCTGTTCTTCAGAAGAGTCATTGCAAGAAAATATATGTTGTAGCTGATACCACATAGTTCTCATCATAGTGATAGGTTAGCAAACATTTGGCTGTATGGTAATTCTTTTATGTAGGCAGTTCTAATTGTACATGATATATTTACTGTGAATCATTTAACCGATAAAATTATACAGGTATTTAACCAGTATTAACAGTCTTTCCCGTAGAAAAATGTTATTAGTGAATGGCACTGGTTGTTAACGGGTTCCCTTTAAAATTACGATGTTTCGGGATCTAACAAATGACTTACCTTGCAGTGACGAGGCACGAAAAGGTCCACATTTGACTCTTCCGTTAATAATTTGCCACCTACAAACCTGGGCAAAACATGTCGAAAAGAAATCCAGCAGGAGTCATGTTAGGAAACCTTCAGCACCTGTCTGTGGGAATCGGGCCTGTTATTTAACACAGAGTTGGCTCCAAATAGAATTGACTTGTGCTTAAAGAGCTCCGATTAGGTATGTTACTTTTAAAAGTTGCTAAATAACATTACTTACTATGAGAAGGAATGTGTTACTAGCAGTGTGTTGCTTCTGCTTTGCTTTTTCTTAATTTGTGTGAAATCTGCACATTTCACAGGCTAGCATTTGTCATTCAACCCTAAACTCACAAACCTTCACAAAACTGAACAGACACTCTTATCAATAATATCGCACTCCTCAATCCAAACCGGTGGGACTCAAGCTTCACAACTGACTGAGAATACCTGGAGAAGCTGGCCCTAAAAAGCAGCCCCCTGAATGGTGGTAGTGGGGGGCGCAGACACAGCACATGGACAACACTTCAGCTGCATCTCCTGGCTGGCTGCTAAAGCCCACTGATGTCTTGCCTGACACCCAGTGCTGCTGCAATGATCACTGCCTACCTGGGACCCTAAACCGTCCAGATTAAACGTACCCCTTGGCACATGCAGCATTAAATGTCTACTTACAATGTTTGTTCATTTTTTTTTTTTTTATGTGCTTTGGACGCCGTTTTCCCTTGCCCGGACGCGAGTCATTGGGGCCCGGTCTGGAGCCAGGCCTGGAGGTCTGGAGGTGGGGCTCGATGGCGAGCGCCTGGTGGCCAGGCCTGCATCCATGGGGCTCGGTTGGGCACAGCCTGAAGAGGCAACGTGGGTCCCCCTTCCCATGGGCTCACCACCTATGGGAGGGGCCAAGGAGGTCGGGTGCAGTGTGAGTTGGATGGTGGCCGAAGGCAGGGACCTTGGCGGTCTAATCCTCGGCCTACAGAAGCTGGCTCTTGGGACCTGGAATGTCTCCTCTCTGAAGGGGAGCTTGAGAGGTTCCGGCTAGATATAGTCAGGTTCACCTCGACGCACAGAGTGGACTCTGGAACCAATCTCCTTGAGAGCGGCAGGACTCTCTACCACTCTGGAGTTTCCCCTGGTGAGAGGCGCAGAGTGGGTGTGGGCATACTTATTGCCACCCCGACATGGAACCTGTTCATTGGGGTTTACCCCAGTGGATGAGAGGGTAGCCTCCCTCCGCCTTCAGGTGGGGGGACGGGTCCTAAGTGATGTTTGCGCGAATGCGTTAAACAGCAGTTTGGAGTACCCACCCTTTTTGGAGTCCCTGGAGGGGGTGCTAGAGGGAATACCTTCTGGAGACTCCCTCGTTCTACTGGGAGACCTCAATGCTCACGTGGGCAATGACAGCAAGACCTGGAAGGGCGTGATTGGGAGGAATGCCCCCCCCCCGATCTGAACCTGAGCTGTGTTTTGTTATTGGACTTCTGTGCTCGTCATGGATTATCCATGGCAAACACCATGTTCAAGCAATGGTGGTGTTCATATGTGCACTTGGCACCAGGACACCCAAGGCCTCAGTTCGATAATCGACTTTGTGGTCATGTCGTCAGACCTGCGGCCATAGGTCTTGGACACTTGGGTGTCGGAGCTGTCAACTGATCACCACCTGGTGGTGAGTAGGCTTCGGTGGTGGGGGGAGGATGCCGGTCAGGCCTGATAGGCCCAAACGTGTTGTGAGGGTCTGCTGGGAACATCTGGCAGAGTCCCCTGTCAAAAGTAGCTTCAACTCCCACCTGCAGCAGAACTTCGACCACATCCTGAGGGAGGTGGGGGACATTGAGTCTGAATGGGCCATGTTCCGTGCTTCTATTGTTGAGGTGAGATACGCCCGGAGTTCCTCAAGGCTTTGGATGTTGTAGGACTGTCTTGGTTGACACGCTCTGCAACATCACATGGACACCAGGTACAGTGCCTCTGGATTGGCAGGTGGTCCCCCTCTTTAAGAAGTCTACTCGGGGGTCCTGGAGAGGAGGGTCGAACCTCAGATTCAGGAGGAACAGTGTGGTTTTCGTCCTGGTCACGGAACAGTGGACCAGCTCTACACCAATAGCAGGGTCCTGGAGGGTGCATGGGAGCTTGCCCAACCAGTCTACATGTGTTTTGTGGACTTGGAAAAGGCGTTTGACCGTGTCCCTTGGGGCTATCCTGTGGGGGGTACTCCGAGAGTATGGGGTACCGGACCCCCTAAAAAGGGCTGATCAGTCCCTGTATGATCGTTGTCAGAGCTTGGTCCGCATTGCTGGCAGTAAGTCGAGCCCGTTTCCAGTGAGAGTTGGACTCCGCCAGGGCTGCCCTTTGTCACCGATTCTGTTCATAACATCTATGGACAGAATTTCTAGGCGCAGCTGGGGTGTTGAGGGGGTCCGGTTTGGTGGACTCAGGATTGGGTCACTGCTTTTTGCAGATGTTGTTGTCCTGTTTGCTTCATCAGGTCGTGATCTTCAACTCTCTCTGGATCGGTTCATGGCTGAGTGTGAAGCGGCTGGGATGGGAACCAGTACCTTCAAATCCGAGATCATGGTCCTCAGCCGGAAAAGGGTGGAGTGCCGTCTCAGGCTTGGAGGCGAGATCCTGCCCCAAGTGGAGGAGTTCAAGTATCTCGGGCTCTTGTTCACGAATGAGGGAAGAATGGAATGCGAGATAGACAAGCGGATTGGTGTGGCGTCCAAAGTGATGCGGGCTCTGCATCTGTCTGTTGTCGTGAAAAAGGAGCTGAGCTGTAAGGCAAATGAATCATGAGCTATGGGTAATGATGAAAGAACGAGATTGCGAATACAAGCGGCCGAAATGAGTTTCCTCTGCAGGGTGTCTGGGCTTTCTCTTAAAGACAGGGTGAGAAGTTCAGTCATCCAGGAGGGGCTCAGAGTAGAGCCACTTCTCCTCCGCATCAAGAGGAGTCAGATGAGGTGGCTCGGGCATCTGATCAGGATGCCTCCCTGGTGAGGTGTTCTGGGCACGTCTGACCAGGAGGAGGTCCTGGGGAAGACCCAGGACACGCTTAAGGGACTATGTCTCCCGGCCGACCTGGGAATGCCTTGGGATTCCTCCAGAAGAGCTAGAAGAAGTGGCCGGGGAGGGGGAAGTCTGGGCATCTCTGCTCAGGCTGCTGTCCCCGTGACCCGATCTCGGATAAGCGGAAGAGGATGGATGGATGCTGGCGAATGTAAAGCAGTGTCTCAGTTCTAAGAGTAACTCTGGCTTGCGTACCCAGGCTAAGCAATAATGAAGACTGATCACTCTTATAAAACATAAGGAAGGCCAATAGACAAGATCTTAGAAGTAAGGCAGCCATGTAAAACTGAGAAAGTTGACGGGTTGTGGGGTAGACAGGAATGCTGATGTTTAAAACTAAAAACTGTTTTAAAATGTGTGTTTTTTCAGTTCTTTTCTAGTACTGCTGTACCACGCAACTCTTATCACACTATTATTTTTAAATTTGACCCCAATACCAGTGAAGATTCCCAATACTCGATAACTATTGGCTACCATGGCAAAAACAGAAATCCCATTCACTGACTTCTTAAAGGTACTTCCATTATTCAGGAGAACAATATTGTGCCTTTTTCTATAATTTCAATTGAAAATGAAGCAACAGCAGCTTTAGGTATCCGACTGTCATTATGTAGTCTAGTATTTTCATTTATAAATATCACCATGGTGAGTAGGTCTTGATTTTTAACGTGTAGCAGAGCTGGGGATTTCTGCATGGGGCTGAACTAGTGTGGTGCTGAGGTGTCACCCATTGTATGGCTACACTTGGGTCCTAATCTGGGATCCTTAGTTGGTTTGTCATGTGATGGGTGCAGCAATTCGCAGTATCAGCGTATGCTCCTAACCTTTTTCTCTCTCTTGTCCTCTTTAATAAAACGCCTGTGTGCGTCCAGGTGTCCGTGTGTGTGCGTCTTCTGGTGAAGTGTGCATGCGTGGGGCTCGGTGCAATGCACACGGGCACAGTGGATGCACACACACTGGAAGCTGGGCACATAGTGAATCGCGTAGCCACAGCCGCGCATGATAAGCAAATAAAGGACATCATTGCTGGGGAGACTGTGGACGCAAACACACTGGAAGCTGGGCACACAGTGAATGGCATAGCCGCGGCCGTGCATGATAATCAAATAAGGGACAGCATTGCTGGGGAGAGTGCTGATTGGGTAGTCGCGGCCGCGCACATAAAATCCATTGCTGGGGAGACGCCACACATACTGCCCCACGCATGTTTACTAACTATCTACTAACAACATGCCCCCAAAAAAAAGGACACATCAAGTAGGACAAAAGACACATACACTCAAATCATACATAAGCAACATCTCCTGGAAGAACGGTCAGCTCAGCAAGTAAACATCAACAAAAGAAAGGGTGAAAGACAAAGAAAAATACGAGCAAATAGATCGATTGAAGAAAAAGAAAATGAGCGTCAGAATATTCCCCATATTGATTTGGCTCCATCCTCTACTAATTTACCCTTTACCTTAAGAAGGCAACAATTTCCAGTTACATTAGCCTTTGCCATAACAATTAATAAAGCTCAAGGGCAAACCTTAGAAAAGGTTGGCATTTACTTGCCAGAACCAGTATTCAGCCACGGTCAGTTATATGTTGCATTATCAAGAGTTAGAAGTTTTACAGATGTTGTCAAGGTTGTAGATGGTCCTGAACAAGGCAAACTGTTGCCAAACTCAGACAGAGTATTTACAAAAAATGTTGTCTATAATGAAATTTTATTGAAAAATTTCATGAGGTAAAAAAATAAAAACTTTTTCCTAAATATCTTCTTCAGATATTGTGTATTACAGACTGTTACACAAGTTTTACACTAAGGCAATATTAATTATACTTACTGTATTGTCATATACGTTTCTATTTTACTTTTAATATTTTACTTTAGGCTTCTTGCAAAAATATTTTTAACAAAAAAAATTAAGACAACAAACAGAATGAGATCAACGTCCTTTGCCATTTAATATAGACTGTTCCTACTAATGTTGATGCAATACTGTTCTAGCGCCCGTTATTGTAACGGATTTAATGTCTAGTAAAGAATAAAATCCTCTTGGACTTCTGATTTATCTGACCTGGTGCACATTCTAAATGGACTCTGACATTTACCCTGCAGTAACGGAGAAATACTGCTTTTAATCAATACTTAAATAAAAATTCAAACCCTGAAATATCTCTACTGTGAAGTTAGAGAATTCTAACAGAATTCCAGATTTTTTCATCTTAACAAACTCTTTAAAGCTGTTTGTGTGACAGTATACTTTTAAAGTCTATTAAATTTGTAACATTTACATTTGCAACATTATCTGGTTAAAAGTGTCACTAAAGAGCAATATTTAAATGGGTGAGTCAAATGTTACAAACTCCCAGTGTTTTAATTTTCCAAATCTTTCCTTTTTTTTTGTTTTGTTCTGAAGCGCCTGTGTGAAGTCAATCTTATTTTGTTTGACTCTTGCTGCTGCAGTATTGGAAAAACATCAGTGGTGTAGACTTCATGAAATGACACCATGAGAACTTTGTGGAGGGCTTATTGCTTCAACGTTATTAAGACTTCATGGGGTACTCCCTCCAAATTGCTTCAGCACAATCAGAACATCTCTTATGACTAACAAGACGGAGAGGGAAGCAGAGCATAGTTCAGGTGAACTGGAGTAAGACGGTGGGGGTTTACAGTTATCTGTTGCTTGCTTAGGAACCATTCTGGTACTGGTAATCAGGTCCAAAAGCTGGTATTGATACCCAAGTCAAAATATTTGGTACCAAAGCAACACTGCTAGATAGAAAGAATTGAAAGACACTATATAACAGATAGATGTGAATGGTACTATATGATATATAGACAGACATGAAATACTATAGAGATAGCACCTTATTTGTCCTTGGGTAAACATGTAGCTTTTTGCTCGAATGTGTTTTCTCTATGCTGCTAGAATCCCATTTGTTGGGTCTCATTTGTTGCTTTTCGTTTTCATTCCTTCTCACTTCGTTTCTTTGGTTTTACCAGCACTGTTCGCCCATTTCTGTTCTCTTTGACAGCTTAGCCTATCTGCAGCACTGCACAGCTTCTTTTTTGCCAGTTAGTAGGACTAAATGGAACAATCAGGTAGGCTGACTTTGACTCCCATTCAATAAAATACAGCTTGTGTGTTTTGATCCATTCTTGTTTATTGTGGATCCAAAGTGTGTGTGTGTGGGGTGGGGGGATGTGATGCCAAGGCTGGATGAACATTTTGGGCAATCCTGGGGCACAAGAAGATGGGGGGTGTGCACCTCAATGGCTGTTTCTGTTTTTATTTAACAGTTCAGAAGAACTTCAAAAAAATGAAAATTTTAAAAGAATGTAACGGTAGGCTGTGGTTTAGCCATTTTCAATATTTTCTGTAGGGTGGAAATTGCAACCAAACTAACTGCCAATTCAAAAAGCAGGAACTCACTGCTGCAGACCCTCACTTGGGTTCAGGTCACAGGGGTCTTTCTTGTCTTTTGGAATTCTGCCTGCCTTTATTACTGACGTCTGGTACATCGTGTGTGATTTGTGGTCGTGTGTATGGGGGCACCACAGAGTCTTAATCTTGCGCCCTCTGGTGCATGGCAGTACTTGACAGTTCTCTGTACTTGTAGCAATCATGTTGGTCACAAGGTGCCCCCGAGGTCAGTTGCACCATGGCAATGCAGACAGAAGATCTGGGAAGAACAGAGGGCTTAACATTCAACCTCCACCACAGATAAACTACCAGAGAGGTGGCTGCAGGTCGCAGGTGTCACGTGCCCTTCTCTGTACCGTCAGATATTTCCCCATACCAGCCCACCAACTCTTGAGTCCGCAGTCAGGGGCTCATCACGAGCTCTCCCTACTGCCGCCCTTCTCAGACCGCGCACATCGGCGGTCGATTAGCCCAGCCTAGTCTTGGTGTCAATCGGCGCTCGGCCTCCGCTACTGGAGCTGTGCGAGGCCTTCACTCCGCCGTCAGAGCCGCGGGGTCGATTTTCAGAAAGGTGTTCAATGGCAGCACTCCGTGAGGCAAACGCACGTCCGCCGTCTCGGCACTTTCCCCAGCTCCGGGGGCTATTTGACTTGGGACGTTTTTCACATTCGGAAGGGGCGGCGTGAACGGGCATCACAAAAAAAAAAGAACTGGCAAACGAAAGACGCCGTAGGCTCCGCGGCTAGCTCTCCGTCCACCATCGTTTGCAGGCTCCGGGCTGCGCCGTCAAGTCGCCGCCGTTTGTGGCGCTCGCCCGCTGTGACGCACGTCGCCGTGACGCAGTTGCCTTTCGCCCCCCAACTCGAAGCGACGCGCACTTTTGTGTTTTTAGCCTGTAACGCGTCCGCTGACGCCGCCGGCTGTGATCACTGCTAATCGGGGGGCTGTCAGGGGGCCGCGTGCGTAGAGGATGAAGAAGAAAAAAGCAGAAGCGGAGCCTACCCGACACCAGCCATTCCCCTCCATTATTGGAAAACTCGATTGCGTTGACACATCCAAAATGTCCCATCATGTCCTTCTTGTAGAGACTGGTGCACCCAGCCAGCCTGCGCCGCTGAAACTCCTCCTTGAGAAGCGGCGCCTCGCGGATGCTGCGGTGGGACAAGAAGCCCACCGCGCAGCGCATGCCGCAGCCCTTGGCCTCCTTCATCGTCGTCGTCTTCTCCTTCTCCACTCTCCCTGCCGTTCAAGCGGTGCCCACCTCGCATTACAATATGTCAGATTAGGAGCTGGGCTCTCTGCGGTTCCATGCCCGCACACTCACTCGCTGCTGTCCCCTCGGATGTTTGCACTTCCCTCTGGGAAGCTCTTCCTGCTCGGCTCCCCTCCCACCGCCGCTGCCGTCATCGACACAGCTGATTGCCCGGCGCTGCTGCGCGTTCACTCACCGAGCGGATGGACGGACAGCGAAGCAGTTTTGCACGGAAGGGCGTCTATGAAGCGACTTCAAGTTAGCAGGGACACCCCTGCCGTGACAAAATGGCCAACGCGAGCAGTTAACGGATTTAGGGGGATTGGTGTTGAAGTCGAGTGTCCTGAAGCGTCTGCGGTGTCGAGGATTTTTGAGAAGGTCAGCGCAGACAAACCAATCAGCAGCATGCGCCTGATCATAAATTAAAAACGTGTCGTCGGTCCATCTGTGCCTGGCATTAAGACAAACCGCATATCGGGCCACTGATCCGCAGAACATTTTGCCGGGCCAGGAGCATAAATAACCGCTCGTCATGTTTTTTTTATCCTGTTTGAAACTTTTCAACCAAAAAATTACATTATGTTCTGGCCTATATATTAGGTTTGGACGTTACCCAACAAGGAATAACTGATCTATACAAATTTCAAGAGGGGCTTCGGTCATGCTTTCCGGCATTTTATAGTCAGTGGGGCCGCTTTTAGAATGCGTCGGCTGGTGGAGCAGTTAATACTGCAATTGAAGAGCTTTCTCCCTTGGCATTCCAAGGGGCACAATTGAAAAGTATTGGAAATATCCAGTACCAGGATCAGAGATTTTGACGTTTAAAAAAACAATTCACAAGTGGGGGTTTCTCCCATTTCTAGACACCTTCATGTTTCTGGTGACACAATAAATAGGTTGGGGGGAGACCCACTCCACGTTTCTAACCACAACATGATGGGGAGGGGGGTATTTCAAGTTTATGGGATATGCACACCCGTAGGTCCAGCCTCGCATATCAAATTTGCACAACCCCAAGAAGGGCCACCCTTCACTTCCATATACAATCATGTACCGTCTTACAGTTTACTTGGGACTGGCCATTTGGTCCTGTATCATTCACCAAGTGTACAGGTCATAGTAAACAAGGCTTTGTGGGTCACCGATGTGTGTACTTCTACTGCTGGGTCAGGGTAAGGCAGTGCTACTCAACCACTGGGTCACGGATTGCCATCATTGGTTCACAAGTGAATCAGAGTGGGTCACCTACGCCAGTGTTTCTCAGCCACTTGGTTGCTGTCATTGGTTTGCTTTCAGTCAGGGTGGGGAGTCTACTCTTCTGTCCTGCTCACAACAATGTCCACCCTTTCCTGGTGTTACTAAGGTAACCAACGCCTTTTACGTATCCTGGCCCTGCTTGTACTTGCTTATACCAAGTGTACCTTCCACTAGATGTTCAAAGCACATCTCAAAATGGAGGAGGCTCCTCCTCCTTCTTGTTGTCAAACTCCACACCTAACCACAAAGATTGCGTGAGCCCTGAAACCCCACCCAAGACCGTGACATCAGCCACTTGGACCCATTGTGCTGATCTGTCCATGATGACCTAGAGCTCCCCCAACACCCCCCCTCCGACAGGTTGCAGTGTATCTTCAAATAAATGACTGATTTGGCTGCTCCACCACTCCAGCACTAATCACCCCACCACTTCCATGGGCCTCACCATACAGCGAGAAGGTCCACCTTTTCTGGGAAGCTTAGATTTGCAGGACATGCAATGATCTGCATGAAGACCACCTCCCACCTGCCTGTTCACTGCTCTAATGCAATAAAATATATCAAGGCAAACAAGAACACTTTATCTCAGGTGAGATACAAGCCTTGACTTGCCAGACTGGATACTCACCAAACTTCAGCTCACTAAATGAAAGTGAGAAGTGGCACACCTGCGATGGAATTCACCACCCACATAAAACAAAATCTATGATAACATCAAAAAACACACATGGAACTCACTCTACAAGTACATGGCCACTAGAGCACCTTGGAGGAGGACATGCACAATACTTGGATAGAAATCATCCTCTCAATCTCTGAAATACATGTCAACAAGACCGGCCAACTGCCGGCAAGCACACAGACTCAGTCGACTGCTCCACAGTCAGATCAGTCAGGTCCTGAATCCAAACCCCTACCCCCCAAATCCAAAGCAAGGCTGGCCTGTAATGTCCTCTCTGAGGCCCTACTCTCGCTCCTCCAGGATATTTGAGGACTCTGATCTCTTCATAACATGGTAATCTCTTCGTGTCCTGCTCACAAATCACTGCAGTGTCCACATGAACAAAAACACACGCAGTCCCACCACTAAACATGGACATGAGTGTGTTCCATAACAAGACTCCAGAAACCTCCACAATAAGGTCTAGTCCAGGCAGCCTGAGCTTAGAACTGAAATCATTAAGACCTACAATATTTAAACATCTTTTTGTGCACCTTCTAGCGATTGCTCAGGAACTGAGCAGTTCCAAAAATGCACACTAAAGGGGGAAATCCCATCAAAAAACCCGGCTAGTGACACATAGGGCTACGTAGACTCTTTATCCTTAACAAAACTGTTCTTTGTGGAGCACAAAAAGGATTAAAAGCAAATCTAGATGAAGAAAGGTCCCAATGCAGAAATCAAAAGCAAGGTAAAAAAAAAAAACACAAAAAAACACAACAAGCAAAGGGTCAGAACACATTCACCAACTCCCCAGCACATTCGAATGAACTGCCATAGGGACGAGGGCAAACCCTGGTGGTGATGGGCAGGTGGTCCCACCTCTTGGGGAACCACCCACAAGGCATAAAACTCTGGATTAGAGAAAAAAGTGACAAAAATGAGTAATGCAAATAATTAACAAAAGTCAGATTAATGTTAAAAAAAATCAAAAATGAACAAAAGAGGCATACAAGCAAGACTTTGAAGTATAACATGGGGTACTGAACTTTCGATATTCTCCACTTATCTTTTCAAATCCTGGGGCCTCATGTATAACGCCGTGCGTAGAACTCGCACTATAACATGGTGTAAACACAAAAGCCGAAATGTGTTTATGCACAGAAAAATCCAGATGCAGGAATCTGTGCATACTCCAACTTCCACGTTCTTCCACTACATAAATCCAGATCAGCGTGAAAACTAACGCTCATGCACGCGCATTATGTAACGCCCCAAATCCTCCCAGAATTACGCCTATTTGAATATGCAAATCAATATAAATCGCCCTTAAGCGCAGCCTTCTGTGAAAAGACAATGGGAAAAGCATGGGGGAAAATATAAGAATTTCAGCGAATACCAAGTGGAGGCAAATGAAAAACATACTACTGTATTTGTTCA
The DNA here is from genome assembly GCF_016835505.1 of Polypterus senegalus. NCBI lineage: Eukaryota > Metazoa > Chordata > Cladistia > Polypteriformes > Polypteridae > Polypterus > Polypterus senegalus. The sequence goes on along the minus strand of NC_053171.1, from coordinate 61,029,409 downwards.
AATAAACTGTGGTATAATCAACAAAAGGAAGTTGATCAAGTGACATAGCGTGTTGGAGAAACTTGAAAGCTCACATTCACAAATCGCACAGTGCCGGAAATAAAAAAGAAGTCACATATCAAAGTCGCCGTGAAAAGCCGAGTTGTAAGCCCACTGTCTGAGTGTCATATGAAAGCTTATTAGGGTACAGAGAAAAAAGGCACACAGTGAGGAAAAAGCACAAAATGTCAACTTCAATCTCGACATTTCCACTTTAATCACGTAGTTTATTTTGTCATTAAAGTAGAACATCATAAACGTCATCTTAAAATCGTTTAATTAACCAGTTTCTCAAATCACATCGTAATTAAAGTAGCACGTTAAATGCTTTGTTTTGTATTTGATCTTCTATGTACAGTACTCTATGTGTGTGAATCACTACTTGCTTTTTAAACTGGCTCTCTTCCTCCAACTGGACACAGAATCAATTATATTCGTAATGTTACAGTTCTCTAAATAACTAAAATACTGAGATGTATACGTGATATCATTTTCATGATGATAGGAGTTAAAGCACGTTATTAAACATGTGTTTCTCTTTGATGAAATAATTTATTGCAGCAGTACAATCAGGGGTGGCTCTAGGCTTGTGGTGGCACTTGGCAGAGGAAGAATCGGTGGCTCCTTCGCCCGCCCGTCAGTAAGGTAGCTTATGCACAGTGGATGGCTACGTCCATTCCAGACACTGCATAGCTGCCTCGTGCTCATGACACAAGCATTTAATTTTGCCGAAATTTGTCGCTGTGTTTTTAGCTGTGTTGTTATTTTCTCTTTCTGTTTTATATTCAATATATATTGGCGTAGCCGTCACTGCAGTCAGTGCTTTTCTTTCCCCAAGTAACCGATCGCCATACAATCAGCTCTGTAATAGACGATAAGCCATCTGTAAGCTTAGCGCCGATTCTTCAAAACGTTTAAAGAACATTGAAATATCTTCGTAGTACATGTTTAATTATTCTATCCTTAACGACACTCCCAGTGAAGAATATAGATTATTTAAATAAAGTTAAAGTTTTATCTGTATAATTTAATAAACATATTTTGCTGAATTTCACCTTATAAATTATATCGTTTCTGTTTCTGAACCGTGAGGTCCGTACAGGAAAGGCTTTAAAACATTTTGCAGTGGCTGAGACAGCATGTCCTTGAAGCTGTATACCGATTATTCCCTTTCCGATCAGCTGCTGCTGTGATTCACACTCAGATACAGTGATATAAATACTCTGAGTGGTGCAGTGAGAGAAATATTGAAAAAGATGATCCGCTGTGGCAACTCCTAACAAGAAGAGCTGAAAGAAGAAGAAGAAGAAGAAGTGAGAGTAACAACGCTAAAGCAGTTATGGTATTTGGAATACTATGGCTGTTCCCTCTACCATTATATTATTACAAGTTAATTACAATCAGATGCATTACACTAATAAACAATACCTAGGAATTTAGACACGGAACGCCCTTCATATCACGGAACGCCCCCCAGTACTAGTCACGGAACGCCCTCTGATGTCAGTTTCGAGACGTCATCATTGTTTTTGTCGGAGTCCGGAGGAATGGTGGACTTAGAATATATCTTTCTAAAAGAGTTTCGAGGAAAGAAGAAGAGTTTGTGTTGGAAATTAAGATGGCAGTGAGTTTGTTGCAAGTTGTACTAGTATTAGGTAATATTATACTTTACTGCTAGGGTACGAATTATACCACAGTGTAATAAAGATGTTGAATCAACTTTCAGGTTCCGTGCAGTACTAAGCGCTCTAAGAAAGTATTAACAGTTAAACAACAAACAGAATGGTTTGTGTAGCTAATTGTTACAGGGCTAATCGGAATACTCGATTCTGAGTAGTAAATCGACGGATTCAGCAGTCAATAATTTTTTATAACAATTGTTATAATATGCAATTGACCGTTGTTGAGTATAATTAACCATAGCGCAGTGTAACGGACTGTAATCAAATATAAGTGACCGTGATTAAGTACTTATAATTGCCAGAATATCATTCACCATTTGTCCTGTATATCACGTATATGCAAGTTAATCAGAAGCAAAACCAGTAACCTGGTATTTTAGATATCAAAATATATTTCAGAAAGACAACACAGAGATTGAGCCATTATAAGGTAATGTTCCACAGAAAGCTTATTGTTTGCATAATTTTCTAAGACAAACACAGTTAATAATGGATATACTGGTTTTCAATTATAGTAATGTTGGTAGTCTGAAGTTTGAATATACTTAGGTCACTTTAGATGATCTTTTTTCATAGTTCTGTATATATATTTACAGTACATAACTGAACATTTTAATAAGTAGCTACAAACAAAGGGTAAGTGTGAATGCAATATTCAATTTCCTTCAGTTCAAGAAAGTTCAAATTAGATTGTAGACAATAATGAGGAAAAGAGCAGCCAGAATAGAATCATGTTGTTATTATTATTATTATTATTATTTATTTTATAAAGTTCTTTCAATGATAGTACAGTTTGTTTGAACTCTTAAAACAATATTAAATGTTTCATGCCCACCTCTCCTGCATTCTTCAAAATACTGCTTTTGAAGTTTTTTCAATTGAAATAAAGTAAAGTGATTGTCCTCGTGCATGTTTGTCAGTTTTAAGATCTTTATATTTATTTTATATTCACCAGAGACACATATTGAAGACCACAGAGGAACCTACAGTTGTGTTTGGTGCTCAGGAGTTTGCTTGTCTGTTTTGCTATAAAAGATCAGATTCTGCAGGCATCATCAGCCACTTACAGAGCCACAGCAGGACAGTAGTTGTTCATGGAGGGATGTGAAGTGCTCTAGAAGATATCTTGTAACTTGTAAAATTTGATTAATTGACACTTTTAATACACTATAATGCAGCTAGATATTCACCTTAACAACATGATTTTATTTGACAAAATAGTATACTGTGTACTTTTTAACCTTTTGAAAAGCTAGCTTTGAATAATTTTATATTAATTCATGACTGTGTATTAACAATTTTCTCTTTTAAAATATTTAGTAGAATATGACAAAGTTCATACTACAAATACTTTAATTTTTCAGAATGTAAGTGTGGAATTACATTGCCTACAATTGACAGGCAACATATAGTATATTTTCATACATTTTTAAAAGCATCATTGACAGAATCTTTAATTAGTTTGTTCTGTTTAAAAGAATAATAGGACAGGATTTGCTTGTTTTACCTCTATTAAATTTAAGGATTATCTGAATTTCTTTCATTAAGTTTTAAATGTTTAGCAAAATAATTCTGAATATTAACCTTTTTTTTCTTTGTACTGTTTCAGGTTTTAAAATATACAAGTGTTCACTGAACTGCCAGGGATCAGGCCATTACCATTGCTGTTATTGTCAGAAAACAGTAGTTCATAAAGATCAGTTCCTCAGGCACTTGTCAGATTGTGGCAAAGGTCCTAAAGTGCTCCCTCTGCCCTCCATGCCCATGGCACGGTCACCACCCAGCCTCTTCCCTCCATGCCCACAGCACGGTCACCACCCAGTCTCTGTCCTCCGTGCCCACTGCACCAGTCACCACCCAGTCTCTGTCCTCTGTGCCCATGGCACCGGTCGCCACCCAGTCTCTGCCCTCCGTGCCCACTGCACCAGTCACTGCCCAGCCTCTGCCATCTGAGTTCAAGTTCGTTGTTCTTGATCTTTGTTCAACTGTTCAGTCCCAGTGTTCAAAAGTTTTAATGTTCTTTTTTTATATCTTTGTTCATATGTTCAGTTCACTCAGTTTGAACCTCAGCCCAAATCTCCCAAAATTAGCATTTTAGCAGGACTGTTCCTTATTTACTCTGTTATTTCTGTTACCTAGTGATGACTGCTGCCCATTTGAACTATTCTTCTTTAAATAATTTGATCCTAATAGTTTTCACTAGCGCACAGTGGCACAGTGGTAGCGCTGCCCCTGCGTGGAGTTTGCATGTTCTCCCCCTGTCTGCGTGTGTTTCCTCTGGTGCTCCGGTTTCCTCCCACAGTCCAAAGACATGCAAGTTAGGTGGATTGGCGATTCTAAATTGGCCCTAGTGTGTGCTTGGTGTGTGTTTGTGTGTGTCCTGCGGGGGGTTGGCACCCTGCCGGGATTGGTTCCTGCCTTGTGCCCTGTGTTGGCTGGGATTGGCTCCAGCAGACCCCCGTGACTGTGTGTTCAGATTCAGCGGGTTGGAAAATGGATGAATGGATAGTTTTCACTAAGCTATTTTGGAAGAGCTGTGTAAATAACTTGTAATGGCACAGTGGTAAAACATCCTCAAGGTTCTAAAATATTTGTAATAGTGTGCTGTGGTCTCATGTGTGAAGCCAAAGTCACTCCCTTTATAAATTATTTGTTCATTTAAAAGTTGCTAGAGATTATATTATGATGTTCACTATTTCTCTACCTGTTCTATTACTAATAATACTACTCTTGTAATCTGAAATGAATATCATTGTCATAAAAGTGATGAAAGGCTCCAGCTACATTTTGGTTAAGTAATTCTTTCTTCTGTGTGATAAAATTATTAATTGCACATTTTCAGAATTAAATATTATTAATCCAGTTCTACAATGATATTCCATCTGCAAAGTTCATATCAACTTTGTTTTTAATATATATTAATATAATATAAATCAATTTTGACAAAACAAATTTTATCTGTAGGAAAATTGCCTCTAAAATAATGCCAGGTAGCTGGAAAGAACCACAGAAGAAGGTAATGTAAATATAAATGTGTGTTGCTAGTATAAGACAAAAAACACACACAGATATCTCCTTTACTAATCACCTCTTCATATGATCGAATCTACACAAACAGACTGACAGCCTGGACTGCTCAGGGTAAGTGGAGGACACTCTGCCAGTAGTAAGATGTAAATGTTGATTTAAAATAATAACTTGCTTTTTTATTTAGTATGCTCTCTACATTGCCACTGGAAGAGCATTTGATTTCAGTCAGGTCAGTGGTTTAAGTGTAATATTTGTTTGAATATTGTGATTTTTTATTCATAGAATTTATTGTAATTTCCCAATTTACATTTTTTAGGAAGACATGCCAAAAATTAGAAGATGGTGGTGTCATCTCTTACTTCACAAAGCCAGCATTAAAGGTGTGTAACTTTTCAAGCTTTTTAAGGGAAGATCAGTTATAAGAATTTGTCAGCTTACAGTATTTCTAAATTTTTTATCTTCCAGCCAAGACTTGGTCTTCACTTTCCACACGAGAAGAAGGACATTCTGTGCCCCACGGGCAGTGCTTCGTAATTATCAGTTGAAAAGCTTTCTGACACTAATTTTATATATTAGAACTTCACAAAAAGACTTTGACCAACTGGTCACACAGCAGATCTCCAGTGAGGCTGTCAGTAACTTGTGTCTCTCGTCAGCCCTGCGGTGTGTCAGTGCCGTTATGGGGGCAGAGAATGGTGGTCTTAAAAAGGAGGGTTTTGTGTGCTTGTGCTCTAACTGATTTATTAAATGGCAATTATTTCTGCTTCCAGCAATTCCAGACAAGATAGGAAAGAGCAAGGACTTTTCTCCCCACCCTTCTTTTCCATTACTAAAGAATATGAAAATCTTGACTGAATTATTTATGCCAGTACAATCATATTAAGCATATTTATGGTTACATTTAGTTAGCAAATTGTACCTCACAAAGGCACAGTCCTGTCAGGTGAAATGACTCTTATGGCACAGCCAATGCCTTAAAGGTGATGACTTTCTTTTCCTTTTCAATATCATTCAGAAATCAACCAGTCTAGAATGGAGTAATTGTTTGCTTCAGGTAAACACTTTCCATTATGTATAACTTTTTAGATGTAGCATTTCTATTGTAATATGTTTGGGTGAATGTTTCAGCAGTTTTTAAAGCATGCTTACTAAACTGGGAACAATTAAATTACATATTATTTGAAATTATGATATTTGAAATGATGAATTTGGCCTTCACAAGTGACAATGCTGTGCTAATTGGACTCTTTGTCTTTCAGGGACTCACTTCAGTACAATTCCAGTAGACGTTCAGATTGAACTGAAATGGGTCTTACAGCAATGTATTAGTAAATAAAAATGAATGCTTTTTTCACTACAGAGCACTTAGTCATTTTGAATTATTTGTGCACTTTCTGAATGGTTTCTAACTAGACATGACATTACCTTGAAGATGAACTGCTGTGGTTGTACACTGGAGTTTATTTTTTCTTTTCACTCCACCTCATGCCTACAGGCAGTAGAGACAAAAGCGAGAGAAATCAATTGAGCTAAGCATTCCTATGACATGCTGTGGTCATATTGGTGTGTTCATTTCATAAGCCAATTTGATTGTTCTTTGAGTAAAAGTGGAGTTAATATATTGATATTCCTAATAAAGTACTTGGCAGTATTTTTTTTTTCTTTTTCATAAAAAAAGTCTTCATTGATCCAAAACATCCTAACTGCTTGTGACTGGCTGGATGCCAACAAAGACCAACTTGTTGGGACAGTCCTCCGGCCAAGAATTCTGGAAATGGACGAGGATGAAGTTACATACACAATTGAAAAATAAGAAGAAAGGGGAGACGACGAAGAGACTGAAGAAGTCATGTCCACCTTCTTATTTACTTTTGAATGCCTGAAGGACATGAACTTTTTTCTTGATGAGATACGGGTTAAAAAAATATTCCCATCAGTTGCTGCTGTTCACAAATTAGATTTTTGTGTTTTATTTTTTTTCATGTGGAAAAACCTACCGTGATGTCATTTTGTTCAGTGGACTTGATCAGTGATTCACTGTAAAGAAAAGTGGGGATGGACTGGCTTTCTGACCTGCTTCAATAGTTCATTGTCTACTGAAATGACCAATGTAATGGATGGAGGACACAGATGGATGTCCCAACTGGGATTGTGTGCTTTATTTCTTTAAAATAAATTCATATTTGAACCTGGATCTTATGTGTGTGTGTGTGGTTGTGTGAAGGGTTTGGGTGCTAAAATGCCCCCCACAGGTTACACTCCCTATGTGGTTATTATAACAGTCTGTTTTGATACATCACTTTAATTTTCAAAACCTAGACTGTTGGCTTGCAAGTTCAAGAAGGGAGTCTAATTAAAAGCAAAAATTAGTTGGGGGAAAAAATGTACAGCCCCTGGGACTGAATATGAGAACCACTTTATGAAACAATGCCATGCATGTTACAAATCAGGATTATTAATATATATATAATGTGTGTGTCCGGACACCACACCAGCTCCATCATTAAAAATGCTGCTGACATCACCATCATAGGCCTGATCACCACCAATGATTAAATGGCTTGCAGACAAGAGGTCTACCTGCTGACTCGGTGGTCCCAGGACAATCTGACCTTTCATGGCCAAAATTTAAGGAGCAGGTCATAGACTTCAGAGAATGGATTAAGCTGTGGTTTGTTTTGTGGGGTGCTGTGGAAATGGTGAGCTTGTTTAAATTTCGTACAGTAACAATCACTGATGAATTGAGGAGGGAACAGCATGGTTTGCCTATTGCCAAGTTCACCAATGCCTTCCTGAGATGTCTCACATGTGCTGTCTGGAGTCCATCTTCACTGGCGCATCACATCCTGGTAGGGCACACACGCGAGGGTGGTAAATGCCACAAACTATTACTGGCACCCAGCTGTCTTCTGTCCAGGATATCTAGAAGACATTCTGCTAAGATTATTACACACTTGGCCATCCTGCACAAGTTTTTTCTTAATCCTCCCTTCTGGCAAATAGTAAAGAACCAATGGCGCTAAGTATGGCTTGAAAGAAAGTGTTTAGTTAAAGAGTTACTGAACAGCCAATCATAATAAGAAATGTAAGAAAAAGACTAGGTATAAATATTTGTAATATACCTGAATATATATATCTACTGTAAATTGTATTCTATATCTTTGTTGTGTTTTATTATATTATTACTGTTCTGGAGAGGCATGTACAGTAAATAACAATATTATTGTACTGTATGCACAAGACAATAAATACTGTATGTTTAATGATAAGATCACCTTGGGATAATTCCCTGCTGAAAGCACACTGTAACTGATCCACTATTTATTATTATTAGTAGTTGTAACAGTTTTGATATTTATAAAAATTTTACAAAGACGACGACTCAAAGACAGTTTGAGTTTATGTTGGTATAAGTTGGGTCTTTGCAATCAAATTAAATGTTGCACAAAAAAGGTTTAAGAACAATCACGATTGTCTCAAACTGAAAAGTTAAAAAATGTAAAATTATATAAAATCTACTGGCTGTCACATGCCTTTCAATTGATATGGACATGACATCCAGTATTTCACACATGCAGCTTTTAGTAATGAAAACGTTGATGGATCAAATCAATAAATAAATGACTGTTTCCTAAAATGTTTCCTTGTCGGTTTTAAAACTAATTTTATATGTAGCGCTGTTTTTGAAAACCTTCTAAAAATAATGAAGCTTTATTATTGTTTCACATGTGTATAATTTGCTAGTGGGAATATAAAATACATTTATAGATTGAAAATCTATAGGTATGAGTTTCATGAGGCACATTCCGTTTGAAACACTGGATAGTAATAAGATTTGTTACTTTTACTATAATGTAACACTTCAGGGGAAAACGTAATGAACAACCATTCAAAATAGTAAAAAAAAAAAAAAAACAACATAAAACTGTACTTTATATCGACGAAGTGTTAGAATCATGAAAGAGCTTAGAATGATTTGATAGCATAAGTATGAAACTGGAAGTCATTTATGTTTGACCAGATAGAAAACTGTTGTAATTTGTACAACTACAGCATCTACAGCATTCTGTACAACGAGCGCGTCAACACTGTCTCGCAGAGGGCATGATACGAGTGATGCTGGGAAAGGGCGTTATGATAAATTGCGTCATTACATGCGTGTGTACTATGTTGTGCTCTGAAGGGCGTTCCGTGACTGAACCTATGGGCATTCCGTGATATGGAAGGCGTTCCGTGAGGTATTGCAGTCTGCAGCATGACTCTGTTGGTTAGTTTCGGTGTATTTATAAAGCCGCGTCAGGAAAATAAGGTGTAATGACACAGGAACAGTAGCACTGCTTTGACGCTGGGTGCCGCCAGTCTGCAAAACCGAGCGGAGAACTTGCGTATTACAAGGTATTAGGTACCGTGGAAAAGTGCGTGGATTTACGCCAAGTGTAGGTTTTATACATCGCGATTTGAACGTGGAAAAGTTCTTACGCAACGTTTCTGTGCGTACGCACCGTTTATACATGAGGCCCCTGGTTACCACTCCTTGATATCATGGTTTGGGCTTTGATGAAAGATCTCTCTGATCGATGGTTTCAATCCCAGCCCGTTTCTTGACTATCGCCACCTCCTGGTCAGTTTCATTTTTGGTCTCTCTTCAGACAGAACACCAGTTTGTGGTTTCAGCCTACATAAACGTAAAGTGCCCAGGCTGTTAATGTTACAGAAATATTCCTATAAATGTCCTATAATTCATAAAAATGTCCATCTAAGAGAAAAGATCCATACAACCTTTGGCAGTGAAGAACAAGGTAACAAAAATTTATTTAAAAACTAGCAAAATACCCATGCTTCGCAGCAGAGAAGTAGTGTGTTAAAGAAGTAATGAAAAAGAAAAGGAAAGATTTTGAAAATAACGTAACATGATTGTCAATGTAATTGTTTTGTCACTGTTGTGAGTGATGAGTGTTGCTGTCATATATATATATATATATATATATATATATATATATATATACACACACACATATAAACATATATATATATATCTACATATACACACATACATATACATCCACACACACATAGATATACATACACACATACATACATACACACACATATATAAACATATATATACATATACAAACCGGATTCCAAAAAAGTTGGGACACTAATCAAATTGTAAATAAAAACAATGCAATGATGTGGAGATGGCAAATGTCAATATTTTATTTGTAATAGAACATAGATGACAGATCAAACGTTTAATCCGAGTAAATGTATCATTTTAAAGGAAAAATATGTTGATTCAAAATTTCACGGTGTCAACAAATCCCAAAAAAAGTTGGGACAAGTAGCAATAAGAGGCTGGAAAAAGTAAATTTGAGCATAACGAAGAGCTGGAAGACCAATAAACACTAATTAGGTCAATTGGCAACATGATTGGGAATAAAAGAGGCTTCTCAGAGTGGCATGGTCTCTCAGAAGCCAAGATGGGTAGAGGATCACCAATTCCCACAATGTTGCGCAGAAAGATAGTGGAGCAATATCAGAAAGGTGTTACCCTGCGAAAAATTGCAAAGATTTTGCATCTATCATCATCAACTGTGCATAACATCATCCAAAGATTCAGAGAATCTGGAACAATCTCTGTGCGTAAGGGTCAAGGCCGTAAAACCATACTGGATGCCCGTGATCTCTGGGCCCTTAAACGACACTGCACCACAAACAGGAATGCTACTGTAAAGGAAATCACAGAATGGGCTCAGGAATACTTCCAGAAACCATTGTCAGTGAACACAATCCACCGTGCCATCCGCCGTTGCCAGCTGAAACTCTACAGTGCAAAGAAGAAGCCATTTCTAAGCAAGATCCACAAGCTCAGTCGTTGTCACTGGGCCAGGGATCATTTAAAATGGAGTGTGGCAAAATGGAAGACTGTTCTGTGGTCAGACGAGTCATGATTCGAAGTTCTTTTTGGAAATCTGGGACGCCATGTCATCCGGACCAAAGAGGACAAGGACAACCCAAGTTGTTATCAACGCTCAGTTCAGAAGCCTGCATCTCTGATGGTATGGGGTTGCATGAGTGCGTGTGGCATGGGCAGCTTGCATGTCTGGAAAGGCACCATCAATGCAGAAAAATATATTCAGGTTCTAGAACAACATATGCTCCCATCCAGACGTCCTCTCTTTCAGGGAAGACCCTGCATTTTTCAACAAGATAATGCCAGACCACATTCTGCATCAATCACAACATCATGGCTGCGTAGGAGAAGGATCCAGGTACTGAAATGGCCAGTCTGCAGTCCAGATCTTTCACCTATAGAGAACATTTGGCGCATCATAAAGAGGAAGGTGCGACAAAGAAGGCCCAAGATGATTGAACAGTTAGAGGCCTGTATTAGACAAGAATGGGAGAGCATTCCTATTTCTAAACTTGAGAAACTGGTCTTCTCGGTCCCCAGATGTCTGTTGAGTGTTGTAAGAAGAAGGGGAGATGCCATACAGTGGTGAAAATGGCCTTGTCCCAACTTTTTTGGGATTTGTTGACACCATGAAATTCTGAATCAACATATTTTTCCCTTAAAATGATACATTTTCTCAGTTTAAACTTTTGTTCCGTGATTTATGTTCTATTCTGAATAAAATATTAGAAGTTGGCACCTTCACATCATTGCATTCAGTTTTTATTCACGATTTGTATACTGTCTCAACTTTTTTGGAATCCGGTTTGTACATACATATCTACATATATACATATACACACACACACACACACACACACACACACATAGGTCCCAGTCATGTCATCTGCAGAAATTCTCTGATGACTCTGCCATTGTGGCCTGTATCAGGGAAGGACAGGAGGATGAATACAGGAGGGTGGTGGACAGCTTTGTGGAGTGGTGTGAGCTAAATTTTTTACAGATAAACATCACAAAGACAAAGGAACTGGTTGTGGACTTTAGAAAACAGGCTCCTTTTCCCACCCCTGTCACCATCAGAGGAACTGATGTTGAGGTGGTTGAGGACTACAGGTACCTGGGGGTACACATTGACTGTAAACTGGACTGGTCCAAGAACACCAACACGGTTTTCAAGAAAGGGCAGAGCCGACTTTACCTATTGAGGAGGCTCAGGTCTTTCAATGTCTGTAGGAAGATGCTGACTATGTTCTATCACTCTGTGGTAGAGAGTGTGGTGTTTTTTGCAGCTGTGTGTTGGGGCAGTGGGCTGAAGACAGCTGAGGTCAACAGGCTGAACAAACTGATTAAAAAGGCTGGTTCTGTTCTAGGTGTCAGACTGGAGAACCTGGCGGAGGTGTCTGAGAGGAGAATGCTGAAAAAGATTCTCGGTATCATGGACAACCCCTCTCACCCCATGCATGCCACCTTGATGGGTCATCGAACGCATAGCAAAGACTCATTGCCTCCAAGTGTAGAACCGAACGCCACAGGAAATCTTTTCTACCTGTGGCAATAAGACTGTATAATTCTTCCTCATTCTGTAGGTGATCCTTCCCATCATCACATACACCACTTGCACTAATAATCTGTAATTTATTATATATGTTATAGTTTTTTGTTATATTTGTTTGTTGTTTTGCATAAAAGGAGTTATATAGTTATAATACAAACTATTAGTTATAGTTATAGTTATTTGATATTTTGTTGAGAGTTATGTTGTTACTCTGTTTATTTAGTTATTCTGTTTGCACTAGTACTACTGATCTTCTTAACTCTTTATTACCTTATCTTTATTCCTCTTGTTGGCACTGAGCATGTATATGACAAAAGAATTTCCCTCGGGATAAATAAAGTTCTTATCTATCTATCTATATATATATATATATATATATATATATATATATATATATATATATACTCTTTGGGGTGCGAGCAACTGTTGCTAGGAATGGCAGAATCCATCAAGGAAGCTGTTTGTTAAAACGGATGACTCCCGCTCTTACGTGCAAGTCTCCGTGGATATTATGAACTATCATATCTGTTCAAGTTCTATATAAATTTTAAATAGAAGGAATTTTTATTTAGTTGACAGAAATATCTTTGGTAGGAATGGAAGTTAAATGTAGGCATCATTGCATAAATTTTTCTTCACCATACAAATGTAAAGAGTAAATTACATTCCAACCAAAGATATTTGTGTCGACTAAATCAGGGGTGTCAAACTCAATTGCACAGGGGGCCAAAATCCAAAACACACTTTAGGTCGCAGGCTGAACAGGATAAACATTTATTGAACACGCTAAAACTAAACTTTTAAAACTTAACTTTTTTGAACATAAATATGAATAAAAACAGACAGGAATATTATTCCGGAATAAATCAACTCAAACCTTAAATAACTTTGCTCTCCATAAAAATATATTCTGTCTAAATTATACAAGTTAGAAATAAAGTAAACGTTAAAAGAACAAACATTCAAATTTCTTTACTCTTATGTAATTTTATATAAAAATAAACTTAAATTTTAAATATCCCAAAAGATTTTGCTCTCCATAAAAATATATCCTGTCAAAATTATACAAATTCAAATATGAACATGCTGCATAACAAAACCTGGAAATATAAATAAAATTTGTTCTTTTCAGCAATAACAAATCAAATCATTCAGTTGTCTTTGCTCATATGTCATTTTATCAGAGCTGGACGCCTGGCATCTTTTTTTGGCAACAAGTTTGTTTATGTTTGGTGTGAGGTTCTGTGTTGTGGAGATTCTCAGGATGGACTGCAGGTGCTCATCAGTGAGGCGACTCCTGTGTGCTGTTTTGTTAGTCTTCATCACTGAGAAGAGCTTCTCACACAGATATGTGCTACCAAACATGCACAAGGTTCGAGCCGCATGTAGACAGAGCTGGAGCATTTCTGTGGTAATGGAGTTAATAAACTGTGCGGGCCCTGCAGTATAGTACTTTGCCTTCAGTGTGCCATTACACTGCAGCTCAATCACCTCCATCTGAATCTGCACAGGTGCAGTTTCCACATCGACGGCAAATGGGTTGCGAAACAACTCAAAATTCTTTTTTTGTTCTTCAAAGTCACCAAAGCGCCGTGCGAACTCAGTGCACAGTGCGCTCAGTTTATCAGCAAAGTGCGTATTTGGGAACACCATTGTGCCGACTTGGTTCAACATTACTTGGCAACAGGGAAAGTGGGGCAAGTTGCACTGGTGCATTTGTGTCTCCCATAAAAGCAGCTTCACTTGAAATCACTTTGTGATTTTGCACGGGTAAAAACGTCTGCTGAAGTGTCAGATTCTTCTTTAACTCTTCTGCTTTCTGTATCTTCTGCATTGCATTCAGGTCTTTCAGGTTATCCTGATGTTTTGTCTCATAGTGCCGTCTTAGATTAAATTCTGTAATTACAGCCACATTAGCTCCACAAATGAGACACACGGGTTTACCGGCAATGTCAGTAAACATATACTCAGCCTCCCATCGGTTTTTAAAGGCTCTATTTTCAGAATCAACTTTTCTCTTTGGCATCGTGTGGGCTAGCTTCGCAATAACTTGCAGCATCATAAGCTAGACTTGATTAACGCGGTAAGTGTTCGGCAAGGCAGCTGAAGCGCTGCATTATGGGATCTGTAGTTTATTGTGTTACCAGCGCTTCATATCCCCTGGCCATTAATAACAATAATATATAAAATGATCTCGCATGCGGATATAATTACGCCGGGCCGGATGTGGCCGAGGGCCTTGAGTTTGACACATATGGACTAAATAGAACTTGAAAAGATATATTTTTTCGAATGTGATCGCACAATTCAGATCGAGTTGACGCGCACTACATCGAGCCCGCGTGCTATTGTGGTTTTGCCTGCGTGCCTCAATAAGTCACCCTCCCCTTGCTCTTATTTTTTTACCATTCATCTAATGAATACACTGAGTATGGCTTTACCAAAACAATTATTGATGGCGAATCGATTATTCATAAAGCTTCATATTTTTTCATACTTCTTCTCAAACCAAGGGTGTGCAAGGGTAAAATGAATCGGGAAGCGCTGATCAATGTAATCGGTGTACCATGAAATCATGCATTGACAGAAGTTCCCCTTTGCTTGTATTGCAAAGTGTGATTAAATGCGTGATTTTTTTAATGCGTTATGGAGCATATGCATCGAAGCTTCTCAGCTGTGCTTGTGCTAAGAAAAGGAAAGATTTTAAAAATAACGTAACACGATTGTCAATGTAGTAAGTGTTTGTAAGTAGTGCCTGGAGGATTCAGTGTGGAGAAACTGTAGAGACAGCGTGTGTATTAACTTGTGGATTTTTCTGTGAGTATTTGGTGGCAGCATCACAAAGTCGCTTCCGTAACACTGCGTGCATTAGCTGTGGAGCTCAGCTCAGAGCGAAATGAGGTGAATGGGAGGGGAGATGATGACGTGACTCCCCCACCCGCTATAACTGTCAATCCCCCACAAACACAGTCTCATGTGCAATTTTAACTTAGTTACAAAGTGATCAAAACTCTCGTTTATATCCTGCGTCCTCTCATTAAACTTGTATCCCACATTACCCGTGGGCATGACAAACGCCAGCAGCAGCCTGTCTATGAACTTAATTAAAACTTTAGGTTTACACCTTGCTTTGTTTCCGAAGTAGCAGCACTCATGAATATGGTTGTATATGTCACTCGCTCGCTTTTTATTGTTTCGCTGCCTTCTCAATTATATAATGCATGTTTTCTTCAGCGCTTTTTGGAGCTCTTCCTGGTTTTCTACGCACTGCGTTGACAGTCAGTTCACGTGATTACATGGGAGGCGTGATGATGTCACACGAAACTCCGCCCCCGGCTTTCGAGCTCGACTCCATTACAATAAATGGAGAAAAATAGCTTCTAGTTATGATCATTACGTGTAGAATTTCGAAATTTAACCTGCCCAACTTTTGTAAGGAAGCTGTAAAGAATGAACCTGCCAAATTTCAGCCTTCTACCTACACGGGAACTTGGAGAATTAGTGATGAGTCAGTGAGTGAGTGAGTCAGTCAGTGAGTTAATCAGTCAGTGAGGGCTTTGCCTTTTATTAGTATAGAAAAAGTGCAAACAAGTATACAAATAATAGAACAAAAATGCTTGAAAAGACAAAACACCATGAAGTCCCTGGATACAGTGGAGACAAAGCAAAATACAACAAACTCTTGAGTGTCTTTTGTGTTAATTTTTAAGAATTGTAAACCCCACCGGCTGAAATGATGATGCTGTTTTCTTGGACTATGGACACCACTGAAGGAAAGACTTTATTTCAATGGGAGGTTTTTCTTACTGCTAGTGTCCACCATATTTTACCCAAGGTGACCACCGTGACAGGAACATTCATTTATGATGCAGTCCTCACTACGCAAGTCTTGGAAAGTGTGCACCAAAGCCAGCGGCACACGACACGACTTGTAGTTGGAGGAGATGTCAGACTACACGACTATTTTGCCGATATCATCATCTGAGGACGCTGAATTAAATGATGATTCGCAGGTCATGATAAAATAGACGACTTTCTAGCGCAGCTTCACATTTCCAGCAAATCACGAGTTCAGCGTTCTGGTAGCCGTTAATGTACTGACAGCACCGGCACCCATGCGAAGGCTACACAGCTATGCCAAGTTCAGCCCTTTCACCTTCCACTTTTAATTTAGATGAGGTATGATGTAGCGGGGCCACATAGTTAGTGTTAAATGTCAGTTCTGAGTGTGTCTCGTTTCATTGTCCCGTTTGCTGTTTGTATGTGTAGCAGTTAATGCTGTCCCCGTAAAGGAGGACGGATGATGGAAGGAGACCACAGCCGCAAACCTGGAAAACACCTGTTCTTAATTAGTCAATCACAGCCGTCACATAGTAATCAGGAAGGAGAAGAGAAAAGGAGAGAAGAAGGAGAAAGGAGAACATTTTTTTCAACCACGTTTCAACTTGCTTGCTGTTTTTTTCACATCGCACCTTTTCACCAGTTTGCTTTTCATTTTGCCGGACTGTCTTTCAACCTCCATCTGCTGAGACCCCGGGGTCGATTTACCATCCACCATACGCCGAGGAATCACGGTGAGGTTGCTCCAATTGCCAGGAAAATCAAACAACGCATTTACCGCTAGTTCAGTCATCCGTATTCAGGACATTTTTATAATCGGACTCAAGTTCACAATCATTCAGTTTACCACAGTCATTTTGTTATTCGTGTTGTGTGTTATATGTTACAGGGGCAAGGGAGGGTTTTTGTTGTATTTATATTTGGTGGTATCTTGTTGTTGCTGGTGTGGAGGGATATTTATATTTATGTCTGTTTTCTGTCTTTTGCATGTCTTGTTTCATTTAATCCATTTAATTTTAAATCCTGCTTTTGTGTACTTACATTTACACCGTCGATTGTGGGGAAAAGTTTCATTGGTTAGAAGTACGGATTGATAGGTAGATTATTTCTCAGTAAATTATCCAGGCCACGGGTCTTGGAGGTGTAGCTGCCAGCTGGGTAAAGTGGTTGGCCGTTACATAAGTGGTGTCCTCTCTGAGGAATCTTAATTAATACTATCGCTGTCTGCCTTTAAACGTTCCTCAATTAACATGTCTTTAGTGCGTGCCGAGCAGGACGACACCACTGCTTCGCCACGGTGTGATGATGGAGTAGCCGGGGCATGGCACGTCATTGTCAGAGCGTGTTCAGCGATGCGGGAGGTGGTGGATTCATTGCAGTCGCTGTACCTTGAAGATCACCATGGACCTGAGGAGGAATGCCTGGAGGATGTCTCGCCTCCGTGGGAAGATCTGGCGCAACAACTGACCCGGCTGGATGAGAAAGTCCGTGAGGTTGCTGAAAGTGCGCTCGGGCGCAAAGATGTCTTGCGGGCTCGCATCAGCAGCTCCCAGGAGGAGATAAAAGAATACCTCAATGAGCAAGTTCAACTCCTGGGGCGGGAAATCGTGTTGTGCCTCCAGAGGCGGGATCAACGCTGGCAAGAAACTCTTCAGGCGGAGGTCGAAGGAGTCTCCAGAAGTTATGTCAGTCACCCTGTCATTCAACAACGTACAGTTCTCGTGGGGGGAGTGAATACATCAATCGGCCCTCTGTTCCTGGGGTGCGCCTTTCCTTTCCCAAGTTGGGGGCTCCATATAACATCGATGATGTCCTCAACTTTGTGGAGGATGGGGAGGCGTATCTGGCTGTTAACCTTTTAACCCC
Organism: Polypterus senegalus; assembly: GCF_016835505.1. Lineage (NCBI taxonomy): Eukaryota > Metazoa > Chordata > Cladistia > Polypteriformes > Polypteridae > Polypterus > Polypterus senegalus. Next base: position 61,011,480 of record NC_053171.1, on the reverse strand, counting down.
AGAAGAGCTTATGGGGGTGATAGGGGCATCCCTCTCGGGGCCGGTGCGAAGCTGGTGGCTGATGGCCAAGAAGAACATTATAGACTGGGGATCCTTTTGTCGATCTTTCCTCACGGCTTTTCTTCCAGATGACTATGAATCTGAACTAGAGGACAAGCTGCGATCCATGGTGCAACTGCCTTCGCAATCCATCCAGGACTTCGCCTATGAATACCGGGCTTTGTGTTTGAAGTGGCAGCCGGCTATGTCTGAAGAAGAGGTGGTCCGCCGCATCCTTAATGCCTGTAACCCGCGGTTAGCTGGGGGTCTCTGGGGGGTTGTGGGGTCGGTGGAAGACCTGGTGAGGGTGGGCTTACAACTGGAACGGGACTGAGGAAACTCAAAAACGTACTGGAACAAGGTACAAGCCAGTACACGAGAAACCCAGCCCCTAAAACCCCAGTGAGCCAAACGTTGCCGGTCGGAAGCCGGTCTCGCCATTATGCAAGCGAGTACGTCCCTCCTGATCGTCCCAGTGAAGCTGCGGGGGTGGTAGGTGGATACAGGGAGCCATCACACCTTAATCCGCTCAAGCATGTGGAAGAAGATCAGCCGACCGACAGACAACTTAACATCTGCCCCGTCTGTCCGATTTGTATTGGCAGATGGGAGTGAACACAGGGCCCTGGGCAAAGTCCCCTTGAGGTACAGTGTACTCTCAACCACCTGGGAAATGGATACATATGTCCTGGATGACCAGCACCTGTCAGTCCCGTTACTCCTTGGGCTGGATTCTTTAACCACCATGAGGATGACCATCCATCTCAGTCCCAGGGGGTACACGGTGCCGGGGGAAGGGGTATGCGAATTCATTCATAAATCCGAAGATCTGGGCTCAGAATTCATTGGCTTCTACGTGGCAGTGAGGAGTGACGCAAGCACCTCGGCGGCAGCCCCTGTGGAGGAACAGCCCGAAGAGGTGAGGCCGGTTCTGAAGTATTGGGCCGAGGTGTGGACTGAGAAATTAGGAGTCACCCGTGGAGTTACCCACGTGATCCACACCTTGGACGAAGTTCCAATAAGGCACCAAGCCTACCGCGTTTCTCCACTAAAGGGCATAATTAAAGAACATCTTGATTGAATGCTCGCCGAGGGAATAATCGAACCATCTCCCTCTTCCTGGGCGTCCCCTGTGGTCCCCATGAAGAAGACGGATGACACCTATCGTTTCTGCGTGGACTACAGGGGGTTTAACGGAAAGACGAGCCTGGACGCATATCCCATGCTCCTGGTTCATGAGATTCTGGAGTCACTGCATGGAGCTGCAGTTTTCAGCACACTAGACCTCCGCAGTGGCTATTGGCAGGTGCCAATGGACGAGGGGAGTAAGAGGAAGACGGCAGTCGTCACCCCTGAAGGCTTATTTCAGTTCAAAGTCATGTCTTTTGGGCTTAAAAATGCTGGGGCCACCTTCCAGCGGCTCATGGAACAAGTCCTGAGGGGGTTGATAGGCAAGATCTGCTTTGTTTACATCGACGACGTCATTGTTTACTCCCCTTCTATTAAACAACATCTCCAGGACTTGGACACCATCTTCCAACGATTACATCAAGCGCACCTTACGCTGAACACGAAGAAATGTACCTTCATTCAACCCCACATACGCTTCCTCGGGCACATTCTTTTCATCTGAGGGGCGCTGTAGACCCCGAGAAGACCTTAGCCATCCGAGAGCACTCCACGCCCACGGATTTGAAGTCTTTACAACGTTTCCTTGGGTTAGTGGCTGGGCCGGTTCTAGACAGGCATATATGAGGGGGCAGACAGAAATGTGAAGGGGGCACATGGTGACGACGGAGGCGGAAAAGGGGTGGGGGTGCTCTAGATAACTGTTTTTGTCATATAATTGGATTGCACTTTGCCTCTACCCTAAGACGTGTCCAACTTGGGTGTCCCACCTGAAGGCTAAGCTTCTGCTGGTGTAGCTCTTAGGGTCACTGAACCCCCTGACCACGATAAGGTGGCAATCCCTCAGGAGGAAAACTGAAAAATAAAACAACAAAAAATAAAATAAAATATTCCTCATCAAATTATAACAACTAAAAACATGACATTTACCTTAATTGGATGGCCTATATCAAATATATTAGAACCCAACAATAACACGTCTCACTATTGCCAATACTAACAAAACTAAAAAGGGTAGGCCAAGTTATAAAAAAAAAAATCAATTCACCAAGTCTTGAAAAATAAAAAAATAAAATAAAGAATAAAATAAAACATCCATCCAGATCTTTACAACCAATGACATCAAATGTATGTTATTTGGATGGCCTAATTCTCAAATAAATTTGCAAAATAAAGTAAGAATAAAATAAGACCTCTCAATATAGCCAATATTTACAAAACTAAAAAGGGTTGGCATAGTAATTAAAAACAAAACAATTCACCATGTCTTTTCCTACAATTCCCAAACTAATTTGTAGAACACAACAGATTTAGAACCGAACATTTTAACTTTTTTCTTCTTTTTTGTCTTTTTTGTCTTGTTTTATGCTTGTTTGTTTTACAAGCAACTGAACTCTCCATTTGTAACTGAACAGCTCTGCTCTCCTTTCTCCTCAATCCACTCTACAACAACAGTCCCCTGTTTACCTTTGCAAAAAACTCTTACAAATTCATCCATATCCAAGTTATTTGTTATGGACTTTTAATGGGCCAAGATCACCAAATTCCTCTTTCTTTTATGTAACATGGTGCGATGATAGGGGGTTAGGACCCGTGGCAAAGTGGAGAAGGATGAATTTTATGCTGAAGACACACCAATTACCAGGGCTGTTACATACAATTTATGCAACTCAGCAAAAGGCTTCCTTGTACTCCTGCAGGAGTTTACAGTTCACAGTGGACAGGTCTGTTTCCTTTGAACATTTATTGAGCAGCATCTGTTTTGCCACAAGAACTTAATTTTTCAGACTTACAACATCTGCTACAGTGCCAGCCATCACAGCCAGAGGGTGCAACAGGGTGGGATCTAGACATGCACTAGATTTGGGTGCAAGACTAGATATGGCTCTTATCAGGTTAATACAGTGGGATGCAAAAGTTTGGGCAACCTTGTTAATAGTCATTATTTTCCTGTATAAATCGTTGGTTGTTACGATAAAAAATGTCAGTTAAATATATCATATAGGAGACACACACAGTGATATTTGAGAAGTGAAATGAAGTGTATTGGATTTACAGAAAGTGTGCAATAATTGTTCAAACAAAATCAGGCAGGTGCATAAATTTGGGCACCACAAAAAAGAAATGAAATCAATATTTAGTAGATCCGCCTTTTGCAGAAATTACAGCCTCAACGCTTCCTGTAGGTTCCAATGAGAGTCTGGATTGTGGTTGAAGGTATTTTGGACCATTCCTCTTTACAAAACATCTCTAGTTCATTCAGGTTTGATGGCTTCCGAGCATGGACAGCTCTCTTTAACTCACACCACAGATTTTCAATTATATTCAGGTCTGGAGACTGAGATTTCCATTCCAGAACGTTGTACTTGTTCCTCTGCATGAATGCCTTAGTGGATTTTGAGCAGTGTTTCGGGTCGTTGTCTTGTTGAAAGATCCAGCCCGGCAGCTTCAGCTTTGTCACTGATTCCTGGACATTGGTCTCCAGAATCTGCTGATACGGAGTGGAATCCATGCGTCCCTCAACTTTGACAAGATTCCCAGTCCCTGCACTGGCCACACAGCCCCACAGCATGATGGAACCACCACCATATTTTACTGTAGCTAGCAGGTGTTTTTCTTGGAATGCTGTGTTCTTTTCCTCCATGCATAACGCCCTTGTTATGCCCAAATAACTCAATTTTAGTTTCATCCGTCCACAGCACCTTATTCCAAAATGAAGCTGGCTTGTCCAAATGTGCTTGAGCATACCTCAAGCAGCTCTGTTTGTGCTGTGGGCGGAGAAAAGGCTTCCTCTGCATCACTCTCGCATACAGCATCTCCTTGTGTAAAGTGCGCAGAATGGTTGAATGATGCACAGTGACTCCGTCTGCTGCAAGATGATGTTGTAGGTCTTTGGTGCTGGTCTGTGGGTTGACTCTGACTGTTCTCACTATTCGTCGCTTCTGTCTATCCGAAATCTTTCTTGGTCTGCCACTTCGAGCCTTAACTTGAACTGAGCCTGTGGTCTTCCATTTCCTCAATATGTTCCTAACTGTGGAAACAGACAGCTTAAATCTCTGGGACAGCTTTCTGTATCTTTCCCCTAAACAATGATGGTGAACAATCTTTGTCTTCAGGTCATTTGAGAGTTGTTTTGTGACCCCCATGTTGCTACTCTTCAGAGAAAATTAATGGAGAAGGGAAACTTACAATTGACCCCCTTAAATACTCTTTCTCATTATAGGATTCACCTGTGTATGTAGGTCAGGGGTCACTGAGCTTACCAAGCCAATTTGAGTTCCAATAATTAGTTCTAAAAGTTTTGGAATCAATAAAATGACAACGGTGCCCAAATTTATGCACCTGCCTGATTTTGTTTGAACAATTATTGCACACTTTCTGTAAATCCAATAAACTTCATTTCACTTCTCAAATATCACTGTGTGTGTCTCCTATATGATTTATTTGACTGATATTTTTTATCGTAACAACCAACGATTTATACAGGAAAATAATGACTATTAACAAGTTTGCCCAAACTTTTGCATCCCACTGTATTCTTGTGTGAAAATCTAGTTTCCATTTCTGAAATGGCCCTGTCAAGGATTTTGATCAAGAATCTTTTAAGAGATTGATGGGGGGAAATGCTAGGATCACCAGAGAGTGTGTATGGCGCAAAGTTGAGAGCACAACACTTTGACCCAGGTGTTTGCTCATTGTTCTCCTTCTCTTTGTTGGATGTGACTCATCCTCAGCAGGAGATGACACTCCCCAACAGTCATCCTCACGGATGTTTTTTAAGGAGTCCATTGCTGCACTAACAACCTCAGAAGCACTGCACAGATCAACTGACTGAGACTGTAGAATAGCATTTGCTGGTTTCAAGACACCAAGCACCCACACTGGGAACTTTCCAATCTCAAAGAAGTGATGCCTCTTAATTTGGCATAGCAGGCCTCATGCCTCGGTGCACAGGTCAACCGCAGCATCATCATCCTCTGTCACCTCAGATAGGATACTAAGGATTTGTTCTTGATTGTCCACAGTGCAACTTGTCACCTCATAGTGGCTTGTCCATCTGATCTCAAGCAGCCTTTTAGACAAGTAAGGTGCATCATGTTTATTGAGCACATAGTGGTGGTGAAAAAAGTTGTAGAGTGAACTAGATAGGCTAAAAAATCTTTTTGCACACGGCTCACTCTGCATGGCATGCACAAGCACTAAGTGCAGTTTGTGGTTGTAGCAGTGGATGTATGGGACATATCTGTCAAGCTTCTTTTGGAGCAGAGCTTGTACCCCACCTCTAACCCCATCATAACATTGGCTAAGTATACTGTCAGCTATATATATATATATATATACTTTATGAATGACCTCCAAAGAGCGCTGAGACTTTTGATATCATGAGCGTGTCTGCAAACTGGGGTCCCACAGTATATATATATATATATATATATATATATATATATATATATATATATATATATATATATATATATATATATATATAGCAAAATACCCTACTACTTGGAGAAGTAGTGTGTTAAAGAAGTAATGAAAAGAAAAGGAAACATTTTAATAATACGTAACGTGATTGACATTGTCATGAGTGTTGCTGTCATATATATGCCTGCCTAAATAAGTCACCCTCGCTTTGCTCTTACTTTTTTACCATTCATTTAATCATGGCTAGTGGCGGAAAAATTATAAAATGGAAGGAGGATGGCTTTACCAAAACAATTATTGATGGCGAATCGATTATTCATGAAGCTTGAATTGGTGATCTGTTTTTCTGTGTTAACCTCATATTTTTTCATACTTCTTCTCAAACTAAGGTGGTGCGAGGGTAAAATGAATCGTGATGCGCTGATCAATGTAATCCGTGTACCAGGAAATCATGCATTGACAAAAGCTCCCCTTTGCTTGTAATGCAAAGTGTGATTAAATGCATTATTTTGAAGCGTTATGGAGCACATGCATCGAAGCTTCTCGGCTGTGCTTGTGCTAAGAAAAGGAAAGACTTTAAAAATAACGTAACACGATTGTCAATGTGACCTTTTGTAAGTAGTGCCTGGAGGATTCAGTGTGTAGAAACTCTAGAGACAGTGTGTGTATTAACTTGTAGATTTTTCTGTGAGCATTTGGTGGCAGTCTGACGAAGTTGCTTCGGAAGACAGCGTTAGCTGTGGAGCTCAGCTCAGAGCAAAATGAGGTGGGAGGGGAGATGATGACGTGACTCCCCACCCGCCTTAACTGTCAATCCCCCACAAACACAGTCTCTCAGAATTTGCATAAGCACACCCCTTCACCTACAATTTTAACTTAGTTACAAAGTGATCAAAACTCTCGTTTATATCCTGCGTCCTCTCATTAAACTTGTATCCCGCATTACCTGTGGGTATGTGAAACGCCAGCGGTAGCATGTCTATGAACTTAATTTAAAGTTTAGGTTTACACCTTGCTTTCTTTCCGAGCTGGCAGCACTCATGAATATGGTAGTATATGTCACTCGCTCACTTCTTATTGTTTCGCTGCCTTCTCAATTATAAAATGCATGTTTTCTTAAGCGCTTTTTGGAGGTCTTCCTGGTTTTCTACGTTCGTTGACAGTCAATTCACGTGATTACGTGGGAGGCGTGATGATGTCACACAAAACTCCGCCCCCCACGTCATTCCAGCTCAACTCCATTACTGTTAATGGAGAAAAATACCTTCCAGTTATGACCATTAGGCGTAGAATTTCGAAATGAAACCTGCCCAACTTTTGTAAGTAAGCTGTAAGGAATGAGCCTGCCAAATTTCAGCCTTCTACCTACACGGGAAGTTGGAGAATTAGTGATGAGTCAGTGAGTGAGTGAGTGAGTGAGTGAGTGAGTGAGGGCTTTGCCTTTTATTAGTATAGATAACATGCCAGCCATTAGAAAGTGGCACTGCATACTGACCTTTAAGGATTTTGCCACTCTATATCCTTCTGCTGTGAAACATTCTGACCTGTCATTATTTACACACGTCTTAAACAACTATTATCATACACTGATAATTTCTGTATTATCTATGACTATATCTATTATTTATCTATTATATTACATATCTTACACAGCAATATTGCTACTACTTCTTTGTCTTATCTTTGCACAATGTCTTGTCTTGTTTGTGTTTTAATTTTTAATTTTATAATTTTAATTCTATTTTTAATTATTTATATGTCATGTTGTTACACTGTGGACCCTGAGCTTCGCAATTTCGTCTATCTGTATAGTTGTATATGGTTGAGATGACAAAGTTCACTTTGACTTTGGACTTTGCTTGCTTCTTCTGGAGAGCTGATCATATGACTGGTAAATATTTAGTATTTCCTTTTTTATGTAAACAGTTTTACCCCTAATTTTATGTGGCCACTCCTCTGGCCTGCTTTAGTGGGTGCCAAATGACCGGTGCCTTTTCAGAATACCTTACAGTTGCTGGTACTTTTTCTGAGTGTACCATTGCTGACTGCCAGTGCAGGTAACCTGCTTTTGGAGCTGCTCCTTTTGGGATGCTTGGACACCTCACATTCAACTGGGGAAAACAGTCACTTTAAATAGACTTTGAATTTTAAATACTGTAGTGTTTAAATGAGGTCAAATAGTGTAACTTTAAATACACCAGAGTCTGTTTTAGTATATACAGTGTAAAGACCAGCCCGACCACAGACAGACTGACACTGAATGTCCCGAATATACACACGCTTTATTGTGTTTCCTTTTCACAACACAACCACCACAATGTACAAATCAGCAGTGCTAAAGCGCTCAATCCCCTTTCTCTTTCTCTTTTCTTACTCCTCACTCATAGCTCCGTCTTCTCCCTCCCAACTCCGCTCTTGAGTGGAGTGTAATGGCCTCCTTTATACAGCACCCGGAAGTGCTCCAGGTGTTTCTCTATTAACATCCGGCAGCACTTCCTGTTGTTGCGGAAGCACTGTCGATCACTGTTCTCGAGCTGTCCAGGTGCCTCCTGGCGGTGGCCATGTCCCCCCTCAGGGTTGAGTGTCCCGGCTTCATGGCCCTTATGCAACCCAGGGAGGCTGCCTTATTATGTTCTGGGGAAAATACTGCCCCTCTTCCGGTCCCTCCCTTCTCCCGGCGTCCCGGTGGAGTATCTGAAAAGGTGTCATCCAAATTGTTTAAAAATGATGAAGATCCTAAAGGTCACCGGGTAATGACCTCTACACAGTAGAAGATGAGGAGCTGACACCTGGCCTGTACAACTACCTGATGAAGTGCTCCCAAGAGCTGTAGGCAGTTTTGAGTTCACATCATTCTGGATGTGCTGATGCCAGAGGCTCATTTGGCTTCAGTGAATCTGTGATGAGTACAGAAAGTGTCTCGATGAGTAACATCCTCTGTCTCTGTGTTTATGATCGGCTCTTATTAAAGCTTTAGGAACAGTTGAGAGGGTTTCTCTACCAAAGGCAGAAGATCTGTTCATTGATGGACAGCAAATAGTGAGTGGTATTTCATGTAGTGTTTTTGGGGGGGGGGGTTAGTCCTCTCTTTTTCGTTTCAGTGCCATTATTCTGTTAAACAGAATAACATTTTACTTGTAGTCAATTTAGCCAAGAATATAAACTAAACATATATAAATGTAAATATATATGTTTAAAGTGAAATTTAAAATATGCATTAATACACTTTTAGTATTGGTGAAAGTAATTTTTTTTTTTAAGTGAGAGAGAAGAGTTTGACATTCTGTACTTGTAACAGTTGGAAGCACAAGGACAGCATCACTAAGGCATTTAAACGTGGGATTCAATCTCAACCACTCCTCTAATAAACATGTCCCTTTATTTATTTGTCTTTTGCCTTGTTTATTTCTGAGTGTTAAACTGACTGCATAATAGAGTTGTGTATATTTGATTTAACTATTGATGTAAATAACAAATAACACTTTATTGTTAAAGATTGTTGATTAAGGTTTTGAAATTGTCTGCTTATCTGTTTTTAACCAATTCATGCCATCTACATTTCTTTAATTTTTATAACTGCATTGTACAGTTTTATTCCTTTTTTGTACATTACAAGCAAACATGCCTATCCCCATTACATTGTTCTTTTATTTATATATAATATATAGAAGTGGGGGCGGCACAGTGGCGCAGTGGGAGCACTGCTGCCTCGCAGTTAGGAGACCTGGGTTCACCTCCCAGGTCCTCCCTGCGTGGAGTTTGCATTTTCTCCCTGTGTCTGTGTGGGTTTCCTCCGGGTACTCCGGTTTCCTCCCACAGTCTAAAGACATGCAGGTTAGGTGGATTGGCGATTCTGTGTGGGTGTGTGTGTCCTGCAATGGGTTGGCACCCTGCCCAGGATTGGTTCCTGCCTTGTGCCCTGTGTTGGCTGGGATTGGCTCTGGCAGACCCCTGTGACCCTGTGTTTGGATTCAACGGGTTGGAAAATGGATGGATGGATGGCTATAGAAGTGGACATACTGCAGTTTTAATACTTCAGCTTCGGTATTTTCCCTGATCATTCTGTTTGTTAGAATGAAATTTCTTTTAGTTCAACTGACCCATCATTATTGTTAACTGTAAATATTTATGAAATGGTTGCACAATTTATATTGAATAATTATTAATAAAATTTTGTTTTTGGTACTGACAATATTGAGTGTTTTTAATTTGTGCTGGCCCAATCAACTTGCATATTAATACAACTAGAATTGATAGATTTGAGCAGAGCCTCCTCTTGCATCAACATGGTCTACAAATGGCATGGACTTTGCTGGACTCGCCAGTAAACCCACAGGATAAAATACCTTGGAAAATAAGCATCCTCATCAAGACTTTGCTGTTCAATTGTTTTTTTAACTGAAAATGCAGCTAATACATAGAGGAACAAAGTTAAACTAAAAGGATTGTATACTCCTGATAAACTGAGAGTCAAAACTTTTGAAGCTCACAAGAACGAAAGTCACATTATTTGACAGTTGGTCTCATCCATTACCGGAGATGGACATCTGAAGCGGAGCTCCATTGCAGCAGCTTTATTTTTTCTCTTATTTCTTATTATCCCAAGCTATCCTGTATTTACCCAACCCGAGGAGTTTCTACTACAGTATATAAACATGAGTAACAAGAAAGTGGGTCAGAAAGAAACGGAAAAGAAACCTAAAACTACACCCAAGTCTAGACAGGCATTAAGCCTAAGTGCATTGTATGGCCTTTCAGAGACTGACCTGGAACAGACAAGCAAAAGCACAGACTTCCCAGGACCCTGCTTCACTGCATTGTCTCCTATCGAGAGCGAAAATGGAAGTGAATGTGCAAGTGATGCAGATCACAATAGCTCACCGATTCCAAAAGATCACCTGAAACTGGAAATGGCCTTGCAGTCTGTGCATTCATCTACTCATCGTGAGCTGGAAGCATCGGCTGTGATGGGGGTTGCCACTTCACCCGCGGAGCTTGAGGGCCGAGGCGATTTGTCCAAACTGAAGGAAATGATCACAACAGCCATGGGTGAGCTAAATAAGCAAATTAGGAAAATGTGAAGAAAGAAATAAATGGCTTGCTCAAGACAAATGATAAGCTGCGGCTTGAGCTGCAAGATATTCAGCAGGAATATAAAGACTTGGAAAAACGTATATATAATCGTTTTGATGCAGCCTTTAAAGGTATGCTGGGAAAAATTGAGGAACACATTCAGGAAAAAGCATCTAAACTGAGAGAACTTGACAATCAGCTGGAAGATGTTAAGCAGACATTCATGACTCAAATTGAAAGTGGAACATCTGGCATCTACCGGCAATGGAAAAGTTACAGCTGCGAATTCCGAATGCAAAAAACTCGAAGAGAGACTTGCGGCTCTGGAAGATGGATGCAGAAGGAACAATATTAGAATCGAAGGTCTACCTGAGAATCGTGAAAGTCCAAACACAGTGAAACTCATAGCTGAACTATTCTCAAAAATAATTTGAGAGGACTTTAAATCAGATACCGAGATAGCGGCAGCTTATTGCATATGGGGATCAAATACCTCCAAACCTAGGATTCTAATTGTCCGCTTCGAGAGATTACAATTTAAGATTAATGTAATGTCACTTCTCTGACAGAAACAAGAGATTATATTTGAAAATAACCACATTCATATTTTCCCTGATTTCTCACCCTCAACAGCTGCTAAACGTGTCGCTTTTTACAACATTAAACAGCGGTTATGGAAAGCCAATATCAGATACAGCCTCTTGTATCCTGCCAAACTGAAAGTGGATATTCAAGACAAATATTACATCTTCACCACTACTGAGGAAGCAGAAAAGGAATTAAGAAAGCTGATCCCGACACTGTTTTGAAATATGATAGTGAGTTGCATCCTGTTATGGCATGGCAAGAAGATATTACCTGCTGTCTGATCCTCTTGAAACGATATGGGTACCATAATTATACACCCTTTTCTCTTCTCTGACACTTTTTGTTTATGTTTTAATTACAGTTACACACATATGTGTAAAAGAAATTAAAGTAGTGTTTTTTTTTTACTATTCTAAACAAGACTGTTAAACATCATACCCTTGGTTTATTGTTTTTGTTATTATTGCATTAGGGTTTACTATGATTATCCAGGACCACTTTTTAACACCATTCCCTGGGTTTACTGTCTTAATATGTCAAGAGTGTTGAAAATTATATTTTATGCTTATAGTATTTAGACTTTATCGGCAATAGATATCTCTGCTTTTTAATCCTTAAATGCTGCTGCTGGGGGGCTTGTTTTGTTTTGGATGTGCTCTGTCTTAGGTATGTCAGAGAACTGGGACTTTGTGAAGTGGGGTCCAGCCTCATGTGAGGAGGCAAAATGTGGGTGTGAAGGGATAAGGGGGGAGAGAAAGAAAGCAAGCTATCTCTAATCTATCCTTTTAATCCTTATAATTATAACTTCCAACATAACAATAGGCTGCATGGCAATAACTATTGGAAAATTAGAAATTAAGGTCAAAGCTGTCTCACTTCCAGTCAAGACTACAAAATGATATAAAAAATTCAGAATCAATGTCTCCATGATGGGACAGTTAACTTTGTGAGCTGGAATGTTAAAGGCCTGAATCACGAATTAAAGAGAAAGTATTCTCTCATCTAACAGGTCTAAACACTAAAATAGTATTTTTACAGGAGACCCACTTACTAGGCAAGGATCAGTTCCAGCTGCACAAAGACTGGACTGGCCAAATGTTCCATTCCAGCTTTACAACGAAAATTAGAGGTGTGGGAATTCTCATACATAGAACAGTCTCATTTGTAGCATCAGATGTAGTATCTGATCCTGAAAGGAGATATGTGATAGTTATAGGTAATTTATTTAACTGTAAAGTGATTTTGATAAATGTTTATGCACACAAAGTCGATGACAGGGAATTCATGCAAAATGTATTTACATCCATTTCCAATGTGAACACTCATAAAATTATAATGGCATCCTATGAACAATTACATTCCAAATTTAATTTTCCAGCAACACATTTCTTTCACTATCTTCAAATTAGAAACTTTGTTAAACAGAACCTGCCCGATTTTCCCCATCTCCCACCTTCCTCTATGCTGGAAAAAATATTGCTCAGTTTCGAGGACTCAGACAGCATTTCTGCAATATATAAAATTATTTTACAGCCCCTCCCTTTCAAAGATCCAAGAGGAGAATGGGAAAAGGATCTCTTCCTCATCATATCAGAAAAGGAGTGGAAGGTAGCAATGCAGAGAATTCATTCAAGATTTATATGCGCAAAGCATACAATTATTCAACTCAAAATTATATATTGAGCACATCTGTCTCGCTTAAAATGGTCCAAAATGTTTCCAGGGCAAGATCCAACCTGTGAACGCTGCAATCAAGTCTCAGCCTCACTGGGTCACATGTTTTGGGCCTGCACCAAATTGACATCATTCTGGACAAAAATTTTTAAATGCCTTTCAGACAGCCTTGGTGTCATAATCCCTCCTAACCCATTAACAGCTGTGTTTGATGTAGTTTCAGAGGGGCTTAAAGTGGAGAAGGACAAACAAACTGTGATTGCCTTCACTACACTATTGGCACACAGACTTATTTTGCTAAACTGGAAGAATCCTAACTCACCTATTAAAGGTCATTGGGTAACTGATGTTTTATATTATTTGAAATTGCAAAAAATCTAATTCTCAGTTAGAGGGTCTGTGCAGAACTTTTTCTAAACCTGGCAGGATCTAATTAATAATACTGTAGAATAAGCTCTTAAAGCACCGAGGAAGTGGATTCTCTTCCCATTTCTTTTTCTTCTCCTTTTATCTTTATCCGCCTATTAAACACATAAATTTATTTATTTTTACTAGCATTAAGTTTTATTCCGTTGGCCATGCTCTCTTTATCAGGGGTGGGGGTTGATTTGTTTTCAATCCTATTTTTTTAAAAATGAATCTATTTGTATGGAATGATTACAATAAAATAAAAAAGAAAATATTTGAAGCTCAGTATTCTAAAACCATGACTCACAGCTAGAACCTTCTTATTCTAATGTCTTGACATTTAAGTATGTGTCTGTGTTTATATCTCTCTATTATAATAAAATAAAACCTTAGGAAGAGAGACAAGACGTGACTTTCTCAGAGAGAAAAGAGGAGATTAAAAAAAACACTGGTGCAAAACAGTGTGTCATGTTTTAGGTGAGCCAGCCTCCTGCATGGAAGTCATAGCTTTGCCCCTGTGATAAATCAGTGGTAGCTGTCATAAATTATACATCACCAGTAACGACACACTGCATGATAACGTGCAGTGAATACACTTGACTTGAGCATTCCTAGTTTTCATCCTCTCTCTGTACGTTTAGCATTCATTTGCTCAGAGGTTGATGCGCTTCCTGCTTCCTGTGTAGCTCTTGTTTTCTCCACCCTAGTGGCTCGCTTCTTCTCTTCTTCTGTTGGCATCTTTTTCGCGTTAAAACTGATTAAGTCAATGTTTGTGTTGCAATTACGACGTTTTCTTCCATTTTTCAGTTAAGATGGCACTTAAGTCTTCTGAGAACAGTGCCCGTACGAATGTGCAGCACAGCTACCCTGCTGGACACTGTCAAGAGTTGATTTTACAATAAAATAAAAAGATTAATAAAAATCATCACCTCAAAAGTGGACAGTAGAGGTCATGTTGTGTATGTGTACCAAATTTCAGGTCAATACGTTAAATGGCTTGCGAGCTACAGGTGATTTAAAATCCTGGACAGACAAATAAACAGCCAATAATAACCACGGTAGAGTATTATATATAAAGATGGGGGTTCAGACCCAAAATCTGCACCTTGGCAATGCTGATGGCCAAGATCATCTCTCTGCTTTTTGTACGTTCTTGGTTGTAGTTTGATTTACTTGATAGAGGTTTCTCCACGCCATTTGATTATCATTGATTATGAAATCAGTCATTAGGGCCCATGCCAATTTCATACGACACACATACAGAACGCGTGTCCTTTATCCAGTAATAGCTCTCGGATGAAGCCCTCCTGACAGAACTGCATGCATAGGCAGATGACTCTTTTCCAAATTTTACTGCCCCTTGGTGCTTCATTTCCCGTGTCACCTCCTTCAGCACCATTGACTGCTTGGAGCAATTTGTGATTGGTGTGAACGTGTCTCTGTATCTTGTATTGTGGCAGTGGTGTCCACTCTTCTCCAGCTTCTTGAAATTGTTTAGTTGCCTTGCACATCCAGTACACTTGATTGCTCCCTGCTCTGGCTGAGGTCAGGCAACTGTGATGAACTTCTCAGATCTTTCACTATCTTCTGCTGCTATCACTGAAGGGTCACTGTGGCCTTGGGCTTTGGCCTTTCATCATGGTGGAAACTCTCACATTCAGCTTTTGGACTGATGCTTGCAGATTTTCCAATATTCATGCCCCGAGTTTTCACCAAATCTCCTGAGCGGTCCTCTTCCATACTTCACAGTAAGAATGGTGTGATTCTCTACATGGGCGTCACTGACTCCCCTCCAGACACTGTGCTTATGGTTGTGACCATTAAGATCCATTTTTGCCTCATCACTCCAAATCCCTACATTCTGGGGGTTGTAGTTTGGCTTATTCCAAGTCTTTGTGCTGTGGACAGCTCTGCCATGTAGCCCATTTCTACTGAAGTGTCGCCTTCCCGTCTGCTCCACTTTCTTTTAGAGAAGGCTGGATTTAATTGCCATTACCAGCGGGTTTATCTTTGCATCTCTCACAGTTTCTAAGGTGGGTGTCAACGAAAGTACTAGGACTGATTGGCATGCCCAGCTCTTTATCTGAATCACAGTGTTAAAGTAAGTTCTCTTGCAGTTCTCAAGACAGATTTAGAATACACAAAAACATAACTGGCACAAGCACAGGGCTTCCCCACAAACTGAAAAACATTATTATTATTACTTACTTGGCTTTTATCCAAGCTAACATATAACATCTGACATACAGCTGGTTTCATTACTTTTATTTTTCCAGTTGGAGCACATGGCACCAGTGGTGTACCTACCAGTTGTGAAATTCTTTGGCAAATGCCAATCGCGCTCCGCAGTTCCCACTAGAGGACGTCGGGCCCTCAGGCCACTAGTGATGGGAACTCTGGCTCTTTTCAAAGCTTCCGCTCTTTTGGATCGGCTCCCTTTAAAGAGCTGGCTCTTACGGCTCCCGAATGGCTCTTCGTTTAGTATCACTTGGATGCTTATATTTTAGCCTAATTAAGCAATTATGAATGGTTTGTGTATAAGCAATTTCTTATTCATTGTTTTCAGACATTACGTATTTTTATGCATTTTTTCATTACAAAAAATACACAGTTACTATTGTTTAACATTTTAATAAAAGCTTTAAATTAACAACTTAACACAAAACCACAGCAAACAAATTAAATAAAGGCCAAACTCGGCAACAATACAACACTATGACTCTTTGAATAAAAGTTTTTAGATCAGGTTGGCATTCAGAAATGCCAGATGCCTCAGCTTAGATGGGCTGGTGTAATTTCTCCTCTCCGTGATTATTTGTCCTGTTTTTGAGAAGACTCTTTCTGAGGGGACCGATGTAGCGACAATGCAAAGTCTTCCTACCAGCACTGCAGCAGGAGTACTTGGCTCTTTTCCAGGGTCAGTGGATGGCAGGAGAGAGGGCACGCTCTCCTCCAGTTGCACGGATGGGTGGGAGGTTCTTATATGTTTGTGCAAGTTTGTTGTTGACCCTGCTCTAACGGATATTTTTATATTACAAATTCTGCACTTAGCTTTGCAGTTCCCATTATCACTGAAATGCAGCCAAATGCTGCTTCTTTTTCGGCTTTCACTCATTTCTTCACTCTTCTTTTTTTCTTCGCGATGCGCTTGCATTTAAATCTGGCTCCTCGTCTGTCGCAGCAACAGGTACACCGAGCGACAGTGTTGCTCGGTGTACCTGGCCTGTACCAACACTCGCTGTCTTCGGAGCGTCTGCCCCCCTTCCTTCCTTCACATAATGGTACGATCCTAGTCAGATGTGTCGTTCGTGAACGAGCCGGCATTATGAGCCAATGGTTTGTGTGCCCATATAAATATAGTCCCGCCCCTGCCGAATGGATTTTCAGCAGAGCTGAGCAGGGGCTCCTTCGCGAACGACACATCACTAGTTGGCAGACTGGAAGTCGTCTAGGAGCGGCTTCTTCGCTGCCCCTAGTCCGCAGAACAGCTCCACGGAACTCACTGTTGTTGTTATGGTTTTGCTGCAAAGGACTCCGCGCTGGTCGCTCATGGCCATCCGCAACGCCCGATGGAGTAGTAGCCTCTCCGCCCGGTTCCTGGTGCGCCCTGACCTCTGTTCCCTTTTCAGCGACCCCCTCGCGGTAGAGGTAGAGGGACTGGTGCCAGAGCAGGAGGTCGTCGTGGAGGCCAGGCTGAGAGACGAGAAGGGCGAGCTGTTCGAATCTAACGCCCGGTATCGCGCGGACTCCAGCGGCCGAGTGGACCTCAGCAGGGCGTCCTGTCTCGGTGGCAGCTACATTGGAGCCGAGCCCATGGGCCTCTTTTGGTCGCTGCTCCCTCAGAATCCGTACAAGATGCTCGTGAAGCGCGACGTGCGGAGTCCCTTCCTAGTGGAGCTGGAGGCCCGCGATGGCGAGGAGCAGAATGGTCACCTGCTGGCCCGCGAGACGCTCGAACGAGGCTTCTTAGCCAAAGGGGTGCGTAGGCTGCCGGTAAAGGAGGGTCGAGTCCGTGGGACACTCTTTCTGCCTCCGGGTGAGTATTGTTGTGCGTTTTGACCACAGAGGGTCGAGATTGGGGCATACGCGGTCAGGTGGCGTAGCGGTTAGCACGGTTTCGCAGATCAGGGGTGCGACCAGGAACGTTATTGAATGACGGACATGAATGCATATGAATTAGAAATAAATTTAAGGGCTAAGCTATAAATTGCATAGTGTTGGGGGCTGTAAACATCACAGAAAAGTTTTTCATTGTGGAATAACTCAAATCTAGTGAACTGTTGCTTATCGGTATGAATATGTGGACAGAACTTTGCATTTAACTATATACATTTTAGTTTCAGGAATAACAAACTTTTGTACTAGGGAAATTATGAGCAACAGATTAATGTATTATGTATGCAAATATTTAACAGTCGAGCTACTCCTGCTAAAAAGAAATAGCAGGAGCTGCCAAGAACTGCACAACTGCAGCGTACATCATTCACTACAGCAGGGCCCCCTTCAGGAGCACCACTGCAGCCCACCTTTATTCCCCGACATTACTGACAAGTACTGTTCACGGTGAAGAGTCCAGATCTACTGGCAGTAACATAAGGAGGTTTCCTTTAAGTGTTTAGATTCATGGTATAATTCAGAGTTACGATCTATGAAAGCATCGGGCCGATGCCTTGAGAGAATGTCTCATAGGTCTGGCCTTACTGTTCACATCCAGGCTTTCTCTGACCATCAAAGGGCTTACTAACTGCAGCCGGGAACACGCATTATGGCAGAATAAAAAAAATGGTCATGATAACCTGAGGGTTTTTTTTCTCTGTAGTTAATAATAAACTACTTCAACCCACATTTGGCCCAACTACCTCTTCTACTGAAGTCTGTGAAAAATTCCTTCACTTTTTCCGCAATAAAATTAAAGATCTAAATAATTCAACTAACAAAAATCCTCCTTCAATTTATATCTTCGCCTGTCTTCCTACTCCATCCAGCTCCTTTTCTAAATTTTCACTAGTCACGTCGGCATTTGTTAATGACCTGCTTTGTAAGATGAGACCAGCTACTTGTGTACTGGGCCCCATCTCCACCACACTTCTTAAATCCTGCCTTCATGCCATAATCCCGACTGTTACAACAATAATAAATCCATCCCTCGACACTTGAGTGTGTGTCGCTCACTTTTAAAATCGCTTCTGTAACCCCAATGTTAAAAAGTCTGGTATTGATGCTGACAGTCTTAACAATTTTCGGCCTATTTCCCACTTCCCTTTCCTGTCAAAAGCTCTTGAGCGTGTTGCAGCTTCCCAACTCGCCAATTACTTAACCTCTAATAATTTGATGGAACCCTTTCAGTCTGGTTTCAGAGTGCAGCACAGCTGTGAAACTGCTCTGCTACGGGTAATCAATGATTTGCTTATGGCAGCAGACTCTGGACAAACCAGCATATTAATTCTGTTAGATCTCAGTGCAGCATTTGACACTCGGGTCAGACATGACGTTCTACTGTCCAGAATGGAGAACATGCTGGGTATCTCTGGCACTGCCCTCCAGTGGTTCAAGTCCTATCTGACTGATAGGCAAGAGTTTTTTAGTCTTAGCAACAGCAGATCCAGCTCAGTGCCAGTCGCACAAGGAGTTCCTCAGGGCTCTGTCCTCGGCCCTCTTCTCTTCTGTATGCTTCACCTTGGCCATATTATTCGTAGATATGGACTGGGTTATCATTTTTATGCAGATGATACTCAACTCTATTTCAGTGTTAAAAGTGAAACTTCATCAGAGCTCTCACAGCTCACAACTTGCCTCAGTGAAATTAAAACCTGGATGGAGCAGAACTCTTTAAAATTGCAAGAAAACTGAACTCTTGACGAAGATCTCATCAGACCAGCATCTACTGCAAAGAATCTTAGTGTCATTTTTGATTCCTCCCTTTCTTATTCCATCCACATTAACTGCATTAAGAAAATTTCTTTCTTTCATCTCTGTAACATATCCTGTGTTCACTCCTTCCTCTCCTTTTCTAATGCTGAGACACTTGTCCATACTTTTTTCACATTCTGAATCGATTATTGTAATTCCCTACTGGCAGGTGCCCCTTCTAATCTTCTATCACAGCTCCAGCTTATTCAAAACTCAGCTGCAAGAGTCGTAACACGAACCAGCAGCAACGAGCACATCACACCCATCCTGCTTCGCCTTCATTGACTCCCTGTGCCTTACAGGATTGAATATAAAATTCTGTTAATAAACTACAAAGCTTTAAATGGCCTCACTGGACTACATCAGTGACCTTCTCCATTGTTACGCTCCTGTTCACCCACTAAGGTCCTCTGATTCTGGTAATCTTGTTGTGCCCCACACTAATCGGCACTATATGGGTGACAGCAGCACCATAGCACCCAGACTGGAATGATATCCCGAAATAAATTAGATCAGCTGACTCCATTCATTCTTTTAAAAAACAACTTAAAACTCACTTATTTTGGAAGGCTTTTAACTTAACATTCTGCCCTTTCTTTCAGTTTACCTCTCTGTCCAGGTGCTCAGAATAATTTGTGTGTCTGTGATATTTACAAATTAGGTTATTTGTTAGGCTTTTCTTTTAGTATTGAATTTAGTATTTTACTCTGGTTTATTGTTCTTTATTCTATTTAATGTTTTATCTGTTTCATTGTTCTATTCAGATAAACATTTGTATCCAATGTTACATATACCCTGCTATTTTTTTTTCTTTTCTAAGACTCTGTGAAGAGCCTTGAGCATGGGAAAGGCGCTATATAAATAAAATGTACTATTATTAGTAATGCCTTTAAGCTGTCATATCATGTGTGTCTCAACCAACACAGTGAGCACCTGCCTTGAGAAGGTCTCCATGAATGAAGCGGATGCACCCTGCACAGGCGCCCTTTTTGAGGCATCTTTACATTCATCAGCAGTAACAGTTGTTAATGACATGCAAGCAAATCTTTTGTTTTTCCTTTGAGTAGAGAGGCAGCAGACTTCAGCAAACAATTTTGTACATTTTTGCACTTTTTTTTTTTTTTTTTCCCCCAAATTTGTCAAAGCGGTTGTTCATTTCAGGATGATACTCGGTCGCCAATTTAAACAACTCTGTAAAATGCTACTGATTTAGTGCCTCCGCAGTAATATCTTGTTTGGCAAAGAACAGATGTCAGAAACTACTTTAATATGCTCATAATTTCTTTCTACAAAAAATACATTTAAACTGTTACAGTATTTAATTTAAAATTGTGCATTGTGACTTTTAGGCATCGGCCCAGATCTTGCTTGTGTGTGTACGTGCCGTTTAACTTTTGACAGGCTCGACAGAGAGGCTTCCAGTCACTGAGTCCATCTCTCACAAATGTAGTTTGTTCACTGCTGTGCAACTCAGAAACATGGCTGCACATTTTATTAACACCTCATTTCTAACAGTGCTGTATTTCAGCCAGTTACACTCTGTGTACCTGCACAAGGGAAAAAACGCAGGATTTTCCAAATGTGGTATCTGGAAACTTTACCAGTCTTGGCAGAGTGGCTTATTAGTCAAACTCTGACACAGCGTGTGGCAGGCTTGAACTGCCATTTTTGTTTCTTGGAGATTCATATGGAGGTTGCGATGTTTCTGCTATTTTGAGGAGTCCGACTCACTTTTTTCTTCTTAGCTTAGGCTCAACATATGCAGTTAGGCTTGCTTTCATGAAATTTAGGTTTCTTTATGAATCATTTAATTGTGTTTTGATTTGCCATTAATGGTGAGTTTCTTATATTCACTACGACAGAACTCAGTAAGCACAAATGTGACCAAACCAAAAGGAGTCCAAAGCATTGAATGCAATCTACAAAACAAGCATGCATTAGTAACGGGTGGGCATAAAATAACACCAATCGCAGGACTTGACCAGCACTTTTCAAAATTACTCATTGGAGGGCTTTCAGTATTCACTCTGCATTGACTGCAACATGTAATAATTAAAGCTGGTGCAAAACAGTGTGTCATGTTTTAGGTGAGTCAGCCTCCTGCATGGAAGTCATAGCTTTGCCCCTGTGATAAATCAGTGGTAGCTGTCATAAATTATACATCACCAGTAACGACACACTGCATGATAACGTGCAGTGAATACACTTGACTTGAGCATTCCTAGTTTTCATCCTTTTTCTCTGTACGTTTAGCATTCATTTGCTCAGAGGTTGATGAGCTTCCTGCTTCCTGTGTAGCTCGTTTTCTCCACCCTAGTGGCTCGCTTCTTCTCTTCTGTCGGCATCTTTTTCGCGTTAAAACTGATTAAGTTAGTGTTTGTGTTGAAATTACGACGTTTTCCATTTTTCAGTTAAGATGGCACTTAAGTCTTTTGAGAACAGTGCCCGTACGCAAGTGCAGCACAGCCACCCTGCTGGCCACTGCCAAGAGTTGATTTTACAATAAAATAAAAAGATTAATAAAAATCATCACCTCAAAAGTGGACAGTAGAGGTCATGTTGTGTATGTGTACCAAATTTCAGGTCAATACGTCAAATGGTTTGCGAGCTACAGGTGATTTAAAATCCTGGACAGACAAATAAACAGCCACGGTAGAGTATTATATATAAGGATGGGGGTTCAGACCCAAAATCTGCACCTTGGCAATGCTGATGGCCAAGATCATCTCTGCTTTTTGTACGTTCTTGGTTGTAGTTTGATTTACTTGATAGAGGTTTCTCCACGCCATTTGATTATCATTGATTATGAAATCAGTCATTGGGGCCCATGCCAATTTCATACGACACACATACAGAACACGTGTCCTTTATCCAGTAATAGCTCTCGGATGAAGCCCTCCTGACAGAACTGCATGCATAGGCAGATGACTCTTTTCCAAATTTTACTGCCCCTTGGTGCTTCATTTCCCGTGTCACCTCCTTCTGTGATGAACTTCTCAGATCTTTCACTATCGTCTGCTGCTATCACTGAAGGGTCACTGTGTCCTTGGGCTTTGGCCTTTCATCATGGTGGAAAGTCTCACATTCAGCTTTTGGACTGATGCTTGCAGATTTTCCAATATTCATGCCCCGAGTTTTCACCAAATCTCCTGAGCGGTCCTCTTCCATACTTCACAGTATGAATGGTGTGATTCACTAAATGGGCATCACTGACTCCCCTCCAGACACCGTGCTTATGGTTGTGATCATTAAGATCCATTTTTGCCTCATCACCCCAAATCCCTACATTCTGGGGGTTCATTTATATGGATACACCTTAATAAAATGGGAATGGTTGGTGATATTAACTTCCTGTTTGTGGCACATTAGTATATGTGAGGGGGAAACTTTTCAAGATGGGTGGTGACCATGGTGGCCATTTTAAAGTCGGCCATTTTGGATCCAACTTTTGTTTTTTCAATAGGAAGAGGGTCATGTGACACATCAAACTTATTGGGAATTTCACAAGAAAAACAATGGTGTGCTTGGTTTTAACGTAACTTTATTCTTTCATGAGTTATTTACAAGTTTCTCTTTGTTTACAGCCATTGACATGTCGTGAGGAGCGGATAGAAATTGTGTTGATGTCTGGTGAACACAGTAACCGGGTCATTGCAGCAGATTTCAATGCAAGACACCCTACGAGACCACCCATCTCCCATGCTACAGTTAGCAAACTGCTTGCTAAGTTTCGTGAAACTGGTTCAGTGTTGGATTTGCCAAAATGTGGACGCATGAAAACTGTCACTAATGAAGAAACATCAGTGGCTGTCCTAGCTTCATTCAGCAAGAGCCCACAGCGTAGCACTCGCCACATGTCACTGGAGAGTGGCATTAGTCGAACATCCCTTCGGCGGATATTAGCTACTCACAAATGGCACCCTTACAAACTCCAGCTACTGCAGCATCTCAACGAGGATGACCCAGATCGGCGCACTGAATTTGCAGAATGGGCAAAACAAAAATTGGAACAGGACCCTCAGTTTACGCAGAAGATTTTGTTCAGTGATGAGGCAAACTTTTATGTGAATGGTGAAGTTAACAAACAAAACCACCGCTATTGGTCTGACACTAACCCACATTGGATAGATCCCTCCAAGACTGTTGGAACAAAAAAATTGATGGTATGGTGTGGTATATGGGGTACAAAGATATCAATGGAAACCTCAAGGCCACTGGATATGCGAAATTGCTACATGATATGTTTCCCTCTTTATGCACTGAAGCTGGCACGTTCCCTGAGTTTTTCCAGCAAGATGGTGCACCACCACATTATGGGTGTCAGGTCCGAGCATTCCTAGATGAACAGTTTCCTGGAAAGTGGATTGGTTGTCGTGGGCCAGTTGAATGGCCCCCATGGTCTCCCGATCTGACCCCCTTAGACTTTTATCTTTGGGGTCATCTGAAGGCAATTGTCTATGCTGTGAAGATACGAGATGTGCAGCACCTGAAACTACGGATACTGGAAGCCTGTGCTAGCATTTCTCCTGCTGTGTTGCTATCAGTGTGTGAAGAGTGGGAGAAGAGGGTTGCATTGACAATCCAACACAATGGGCAGCACATTGAACACATTTTATAAGTGGTCAGAAACTTGTAAATAACTCATGAAAGAATAAAGTTACGTTAAAACCAAGCACACCATTGTTTTTTTGTGAAATTCCCAATAAGTTTGATGTGTCACATGACCCTCTTCCTATTGAAAAAACAAAAGTTGGATCTAAAATGGCCACCATGGTCACCACCCATCTTGAAAAGTTTTCCCCCTCACATATACCAATGTGCCACAAACAGGAAGTTAATATCACCAACCATTCCCATTTTATTAAGGTGTATCCATATAAATGGCCCACCCTGTAGTTTGGCTTATTCCAATTCTTTGTGCTGTGGACAGCTCTGCCATGTAGCCCATTTCTATTGAAGTGTCGCCTTCCCGTCTGCTCCACTTTCTTTTAGAGAAGGATGGATTTGATTGCCATCACCAGCGGGTTTATCTTTGCATCTCTCACAGTTTCTAAGGTGGGTGTCAACGAAAGCACTAGGACTGATTGGCATGCTCAGCTCTTTATCTGAATCACAGTGTTAAAGTAAGTTCTCTTGCAGTTCTCAAGACAGATTTAGAATACACAAAAACGTAACATACAGTTGGAGCACAGGCAGGTGAAGTGGCTTGCTCGTGGTCACACAGTGTCAGTTGTGAGATTTGAACCACCTAAAACTTTTAACTATTTCTTGCCAATAACGAATATATAATGAATATTTATACTCTTGACACGGGTGCAGATTCTTAACCCTCATGGTGATCTCAATTTACTTAAGTGGGTAATAACGGACTCGGCACACAAGGGGTGTGAAAACGTTTGAATAGCATTTTTGACACACAATATGGTATACATTGCAACTTTTACATTGTATTGCACGTAATTTGAGATTTTTTTCCTGAAACTTTTGACTTATTCGCTGTTGTTCACGCTGGATGGCCATTGAAGCTCACTCTATCAAGCATTTTGCAATACCTTTCTTCACGCAAACGTGTTTCTCATCACTCACTATAAAGAGCCAGGGGTATGCATACTTATGAGTGGAACTGTACATTTATAAGACCGCGGTATGATTCATTTTAATACAAGAGAACAAAACTACTGATTCTTTGTCAAACTCAACAGTCGATTTTCTCAAGATTAAAGATGCAGTATTTCAGACGTCACCCAGACCAACCTCAGGCTACGTCTACACTACTACGTTTTCATTCCAAAAAAAAAAAAAAAGACTGTAATGCCGTCAGCCTTGAGATTTATCAGTAAACTGTAGTGACCGGCACATGTGTGCACCATTCAAACTGTACAAAGCACAATTTAGACACATACAGATAATCCATACACAAGCACCATGGAAAGCAGTTCTTTCATGCCTGCCATATTAGGACATGGCTTTCTTCCATAACGGGTGACCAATCAAGAAATGAGACGTGTAATGAGCAGCATCCATTTAGGGAACGGCTACATATAACAAGCACAAACAAAGCACAAAACGTCGGCGTGTGACTAGAGCCTGCATTTCCAATAGTCTGTGTGCCAGTAATTTTCAGAAATATAGGTGCAGGCTAATCTATAAAGTTAAGCTGAATTTCTCTCATTTTGTAGGTGAAGGCCCGTTCCCTGGGGTTCTTGACATGTACGGTACAGGAGGAGGTCTACCAGAGTACAGGGCCTGTCTCCTCTCAGGCCACGGTTTTGCGGTGCTTGCTCTCGCCTACTATGGCTATCAGGACCTGCCCAAAGACATGAGGAAGCTGCAGCTGGAGTATTTTGAAGAGGCGTCTGCTTTTCTCCGCGCCCACCCAAAGGTATGATACTGAACCCAATGCATCATCCCTACAAATTGCACAATACACAAAGGCAAATTACAAACTTGAAAAGAACTGAGCGCTATTCAGCATGTATTACTCAGTAGTTTAGTTTCTAATGAACACATAGTCAGAATCAGTTAGCAGAGGATGTCTCACAGTTACAAAGGTTCAGGATGTGTGCCTTGTGTCACTCGTCAGCCCTGTGGCCCAGTTCACCTTTCACTGTCAGTGTTTGACATGGCAGTGTGTACAACTTTTGAAGTGCTGAAGTGTGGGAAGATATTAAAAGTGACTCCACAAGTTGGTGCATATGAACACTAATACATTCTTGAAAATGTCCAAATCCTTTTGAGTCATCTAGTATGTGCTAAGGCCTACTATGTGATTAAATGAAAGCAACAAAAAGCATATCAGGCAGTAATAATAATAGTAGTAGGAAATGGTGACATCTCTGTGACAGGTGCTGTCATTTTATAATGTAGTGAGTATAGGGTGAGGATGGGGTGTTGATGAGTAAGCTGGGTGGGGATACTTGGCGTGACCCTTTACTGTTTTATGCAATATGCATTTTCAATGGACATAGTTTTACAGTGAACCCCATGGGACACATGGCTCTAACAGAAAATAAAAGGATACAAACTTTAAGAATACATCCATTTTTCAAGCCAAGACAGTTGTCGATTATTGATTCGTATTTTGTGATTACATACATTGTAAAATATCTTCTACATGCCTTTCCTGAACCAACAAAACAATCGTTTGAGATTCAGTGATTTTAAAAGAAGATCTGCGGTGTGTGCTACTTCAGTGCTTGTTGTCTTTCTCAATAAACTCCACCCCAAACACCCCAGCAGGCCGTGGTTCCCTCTTCTGTTTGTGTTTTTATACTTTCATTTTCCATTGGAGCCCCATTCTCCTTTGGTTTCATTTCAAAATGCCAGGATTGGCCATTTATTTTTTAAAATTTATAGAAAACGCTTAACTTTAGAACACAGTTTCTTGTGGCAAATGCTTGTGAAGAAAATATTTGAACTTTACAAATTTCAAACTTCTCTTTTAAGTATTTTGTAGCCTGTGCACGTCTGTTGCACTCTGTTAGCTTCACACACACTTTCAAGCCACCATGGAAGAAGTGTCCACAGAGATGCAAATGCTTGAGTGATCGTATCATTCCTTCTCCTTGCTAAAATAATCTGTCTCAATATTTCAGGAATGCCATACCGTCTCCGGAGCAGCAGAGTGTAACATGCTGACGGTAACAAGAAATGTGAACATGTCTGCGTTATTGTCATCCCAGCCGCACTGGTATGCTGTACTACAGCCTAGCAGGAGAGTGTGCTGTGTGCATTCTGGGAACAGCCACCTATCAAAGTGTCAGTCCAGCTTTCATCCAGCTGTTTGCTAGAGTTGTGTGGAACCAGTTTGGCTGAGTGGCACCGTGGCCAGTGTTCATACCATGAACCATTGGTGACACGGGTCAGGGAAGTAAAAGAAAGGCTGAATGTGACTAAACATATTTATAAAACACAGGAAATGATCAGATTTGGTCACGTGTCTGGTCAGTTTCATGAGGGTTCATATATGAGCTTAGGATTCAATAACATGCTAGCCCCAATCAAATGTGCAGTTTGTTATACAAAGGAAAAGGTAACACCAAAGTAAAATACATTACATTTTTGATACAGCAATATAAAAGGTACATTACTAACTCACGCAGGCTCTATATTTGTTTTTGGATTGTTGGCAGCAGTTGATAACATATATAGAATTTTTTTTTTTTTACTGCGTTTCTTTATCAAAGCATATGGCCAAAGGAGAACTCCGCAAGTGGACTCTCGCATGTAAACAGAGGAGTGTCATTAACAGGTCTCTCAATCAGGTTACCCAGCTTATCATGGTTTTTTATGTGCATGTAATTGAACACTATGTGACCCTGAGCTCCAAATTTGACCTTTGTAGAGGTCGTAGCAATATAGAAAAAAATTATTATACTTACCATTGTTCCAATTTAAGAGTTCACTCACTAAATGGTTATATTTTGCTTGACAGGTGACAGGCCCTGGGATCGGCGTCATTGGAGCCTCGAAGAGTGGAGACCTAGCTCTATTACTGGCAACATTCACCCCAGGCATCTCTGCTGTTGTCAGTATTAATGGGTGCAATGCCGTTACGATTTTTCCCATAATGTACAAGGGCACTGTTTTCCCTGGGCTGATCGGTGACTCCAGTAAGATAACTGTCACCAAGTCTGGAATAGCAGACATAAGAGACACCTTGAGCAACCCTTTGGAAGGTGAGAATCAAAAAAGCTTGATCCCAATTGAGCGGGCAGATTGCAGATTTCTCTTTTTGGTTTCTGAAGATGACCGGAACTGGAACAGCCCTTTCTTTGCAGAGGAGGCTGTCAAACGCCTGAAGGCACATGGGAAAGATAATTTTGAGAAGGTCGTGTATCCTATGGCTGGCCACTACCTTGAGCCACCATACTTCCCACATTGTCCTTCTTCCTTCCACATGCTGGTTGGAAAGCCAGTCGTCTGGGGTGGAGAAGCCAAAAGTCATGCCATGGCGCAGATTGACATGTGGGAAAAAATCAAGGCATTTTTTAAAGAGCATCTGGGCACAGGGAAATGTTCTAGTGCCAAACTTTAAAAAAATAAATAAAAGGCACATCAAAAACATAGTGAAACTGAAGGTGTGGGGTATGCATTTGCCTTCTCTCCATTAATCAAATCTGCCTTCATTGCTACACACAAAGCTCAAGGACTTTCAGATGCCTTAGGTGGTACTTGCCTGGTTTTAAAGGTAATGACACATCTTTTAAACTACATTACGTCAAACATTTTTTAACAATGCAGAATGAATGACATTACTGAGTGTTATAGTCAGATAAGTGTAGTTGTGTTTTTTTTTTTTAATGACAATAAATACACAAAGTTGGAGAATGTGATGTGAGCTTCATTTACAGCACACACAATAAGAGAGAACTACTTAATGCTGAGCTGGCATAGTTTTTCATCAGTTTGTAACATTAGACAAGTTTGATTAATATTAAATAAGCTTTTCTAACATAAGCGCCTCTCCAAAACCCTCACCTTGGAAGTTAACAAGGATGTATTTATTATATTAAGAAATGTAATTACAGTATACAAATTCAGAACCCCCCCACCCCGATCTTTCTGCTAAATTATTTTAATTCATTTCTTCCTTCATCAAGCAAAAGTCAGTACCCCAGAATGAACTCAAGATTTTAGAAATATATTAAATATTTATAGGATTTTATTAAATCTATTAATAAACAAAAAACATTAAATACCTAGTTACTAGGAAACTTGGCTCAGGTGCATCCCATTCTGTTCGTCATCTCCCAGCTCCTAATGCCACTAGACTGGTATTGGGCAGGTGCTGAACTGTGCCTGGCTGTCTCCAGCTGTGACACTTAAAACTGAGGCCAAGCAGATCAGTCTTGTTCTCATAGTTGGAGTCTTTAAAGGTGCCTTTCTTTGTGCAAATTCCAAGTGGGATTTCATATGCAATCTGGCCACACTGCCATAAAGCCCAGATTAGTGGGATGTTGCAGTGATGGCTGTTTTTCTGGAAGTTTCTCCCAATCTCCCCATAGGTTCCTTGGCACGCAGCCAGAGTGACTGTGGTGGTCCTTGATCACCTTTCTTACCATGTCCCTTCTCCCAAGATTGCTTAGGTGGACAACTCTAGGAAGATTTGTGGTTGATTCAAATGGAATCATAGCCAAAGGGGCTTCAACAAACTAAGGGCCTGAACATTTAGGTCAATTTGCAAAAAAAATCTGCTTTTGGTTTGTTATTCTGGGGTGTTAAGTGTTGCTTGACAAGGGAAAAAAAAAAAAACAAATATAAATGATATTAGCAGAAGACTGCATCATAACATGTGCCAGCTTTCAGAGGGCTTTGCTGATCCATCCAGTGAAGTGGTTTTGAACCCGACCATCTGACAGTATCACAGATCTTTCCTTGAAAAATCCATCCACCATGTGCTTCTACCCTCACTCATGGACCAACAAGGAGTGACCCTCAGAAGCTAAAGTTCCACCTGATGGGCCTAAACACTCTTACACTCCAGAGCAGCCTTCACGTGTAGAGGGCCAGTGTTGCTAACTTAAAGGAATATGGCTTGTCTCTCGGGGAACTCCTGCTCTGAAGCTCTCCCTCTGCAGCCATATCCTAACAATGGGAAAATGAAAATCATCTTTCCATCATTTCACTGTATGTTTGTTCATGATGAATTTAATTTACTGAAGTGAGCATATATTAAGGCATTTTATAAATTTTGAAGAAAATAATGTGCATAATGTTCTTCACTACATATACAATAATGAAATGTATTATTTAATCATACGTACATTGTTTGAAATTATGAATGATTCTTAATGTTCAGTATACATGGGTGAAAGGGTGACAGTGTGCCTCTGTACTTTGGGGTGTGTACCAGGAGGGAGGTCTCTGGGTCTCATGACACACCCCCTTTTTCTGTTGTTCATGTCTAACTCCTACACGTTAGACATGAACATTAGAACACTCTAGACAAGAGCAGGCCATTCAGCCCAACAAAGCTCGCCAGTCCTATCCACTTATTTCTTCCAAGAAAACATGAAGTCGAGTTTTGAAAGTCCGTAACGTCTTACTGTCTACCACACTACTTGGTAGCTTATTCCAAGTGTCTATCGTTCTTTGTGTAAAGAAAAACTTCCTAATGTTTGTGCGAAATTTACCCTTAACAAGTTTCCAACTGTGTCCCCGTGTTCTTGATGAACTCATTTTAAAATAACAGTCTTGATCCACTGTACTAATTCCCGTCATAATTTTAAACACTTCAATCATGTCACCTCTTAATCTTCTTTTGTTTAAACTGTAAAGGCACAGCTCTTTTAGTCTTTCCTCATAATTCAACCCCTGTAGCCCTGGAATCAGCCTAGTTGCTCTTCTCTGGACCTTTTCTAGCACTGCTATGTCCTTTTTGTAGCTCACCAGTGCATTGTAAATGTTGAGCATAACCACCTTGGACTTGTACTACACACATCATGCTGTATATCCTAACATTCTTTTAGCCTTCTTAATAGCTTCTGAACATTGTCGGGAAGTTGATAAGAGTCCACTATGACTCCTAAATCCTTCTCATAAGGTGTACTCTCGATTTTCCGACCGCCCATTGTGTATTCAAACGTAACATTTTTACTTCCTATGTGTAATACATTTACTGACATTAAATTCCATCTGCCACAAATCTGCCCAAGCCTGTATGCTATCCAAGTCCTTCTGTAATGATATAACGGATTCCAAATTATCTGCTAATCCACCTATCTTGGTATCATCTACAAACTAAACCAGCTTGTTACTTATATTCCTATCTAAATCATTTATATATAAACTGCTCAAAAAAATTAAAGGAACACTTTGAAAACACATCAGATCTCAATGGGAAAAAGAAATCCTCCTGGTTATCTATACTGATATAGACTGGGTAATGTGTTAGGAACGAAAGGATGCCACATCGTTTGATGGAAATGAAAATGATCAACCTACAGAGCCCTGAATTCAAAGACGCCCCAAAAATCAGAGTGAAAAAATTATGTGGCAGGCTAGTCCATTTTGCCAAAATTTTATTGCAGCAACTCAAAATTGTACGCAGCACTTTGTATGGCCCCTGTGTTCTTGTATACATGCCGGACAACATCAGTGCATGCTTCTAATGAGATGACAGATGGTGTTGTGGGGGATCTCCTCCCAGATCTGGACCAGGGCATCACTGAGCTCCTGGACAGCCTGAGGTGCAACCTGGTGGCATTGGATGGACCAAAACATAATGTCCCAGAGGTGTTCTATTGGATTTAGGTCAGGAAAGTGTGGTGGCCAGTCAATGGTATCAATTCCTTCATCCTCCAGGAACTGCCTGCATACTCTCACCACATGAGGCCAGGAATTGTCGTGCACCAGGAGCCACTGTACCAGCATAGGGTCTGACAATGGGTCCAAGGATTTCATCCTTATAACTAATGGCAGACAAGGTGCCTTTGTCAAGCCTGTAGCGGTCTGTGTGACCCTCCATGGATATGCCTCCCCAGACAATCATTAACCCACCACCAAACTGCTCATGCTGAATGATGTTACTGCTTCTCCAGACCCTTTCACTTCTGTCACGTGCTCAGGGTGAACCTGCTCTCATCTGTAAAAAGCACAGGGCACCAGTGGTGCATCTGCCAATTCTGGTATTCTATGGCGAATGCCAATCGAGCTGCATGCTGCTGGGCAGTGAGCTCAGGGCCCATTAGAGGGCATGGGGCCCTTGGGTCACCCTCATGAAGTCTTTCTGGTTGTTTGGTCAGAGACATTCACACCAGTGGCCTGCTGGAGGTCATTTTGTAGGGCTCTGGCAGTGCTCATCCTGTTCCTCCTTGCCCAAAGGAGCAGATACTGGTCCTGCTGATGGGTTATGGACCTTCTGTGTCCCTCTCCAGCTCTCCTAGAGTAACTGCTTGTCTCCTAGAATCTCCTCCATGCCCTTGAGACTGTGCAGGGAGACACAGCAAACCTTCTGGCAATGACACGTATTGATGTGCCATCCTGGAGAAGTTGGACTACCTGTGCAACCTCTGTAGGGTCCAGGTATCGCCTCATGCTACCAGTAGTGACACTGACTGTAGCCAAATGCAAAACTAGTGAAGAAACAGTCAGAAAAGATGAGGAAGGAAAAATGTCAGTGGCCTCCACCTGTTAAACTATTCCTGTTTTGGGGGTCATCTCATTGTTGCCCCTCTAGTGCATCTGTTGTTAATTTCATTAACACCACAGCAGCTGAAACTGATTAACAACCCCCTCTGCTACTTAACTGACCAGATTAATATCCCATAAGTTTCATTGACTTTATGCTATACTCTGATTAAAAAGTGTTCCTTTAATTCTTTTGAGCAGTATATTAAAAATAGCAGCGGCCCTAGCCCTGACTCCTGTGGAACACCACTCTTAACATCGGCCAGTTCTGATGAGGTTCCTTGCACCATCACCCTCTGCTTCCTGTGTCTGAGCCAATTATGCACCCATCTAAAAACATCACTCTGAACTCCCACTTCTTTTAACTTGTTGCCCAAACTGTCATGTGGCACCTTATCAAATGCTTTCTGAAAGTCCAGATAAATAATATCATAAGCTCCACTTTGATCGTATCATTTTGTTGCCTCCTCATAGAATTCCAGCATGTTAGCAAAACACAACCTCCCTCTTCTGAACCTATGCTGACTGTTCAGAATAATTTCTGTCCTTGCCATGTGTTGCTCAATCTTATCCTTAATAATTCCTTCCATTAATTTTCCTGTGATGCATGTTAAGCTTACTGGCCTATAGTTGCTTGGATCTGCCCGGTCACCCTTTTTATATAATGGGGCGATATTTGCCATTTTCCATTCCTTTGGAATCTCGCCAGTGTGCAGTGACTTCCTAAAAATGTGTCAAAGGTTTATATATATATATACTCACTAGACTCCTTAAGAACACAACGGTAAATATCATCTGGTCTTGGTGATTTGTTTGATTTCAGCTTATTTAATCTGAGCAGCACTTTTCCCTCTACAATTTCCAAATCCCTCAGTACCTCCTTAGTAGTCGTGTTTACCTCTGGGAGGTTTTCCACTTGCTCACTTGTAAACGCCTCAGAAAAATGTAAGTTTAGGGCATCCGCTCTTTCACTGTCTGTATCTTTTAATTCCTCTGACTGTTCTTTTACTACCAAAATACTGAAAGAATCTCTTAGGGTCTTCTTTTGCCTTATCAGCTATATTCCTCTCCAACTGTCTTTTAGCCTCCCCGATATCCTTAATGGTTGCCCTCATGTTCTCATACGCTCTACGATTCACTTTGCACTTTTTCCTTTGCAATTTCTTTTTAAAATCTTTATTAATCCACCATGGAGTTTTTTTTTAGTTTCCTATTGATTCCAAATTTAGGTATGTATCTGTCCTGTATTACATGTAAAACATTTTTAAACCCATTCCACTGCTCCTCAACTGTCTCCACACTTAAAAGCTTATCCCAGTGTATCCTACTTAGACTTTGTCGCATCTGCTCAAAATTAGCCTTACCAAAGTTCAACTTAACAATTTTAGTCTTTGCATCTGCACTCTTACAAAATACTGAGAAATGTATTACATTATGGTCACTTGACCCTAAGTGGTTCAATCACCTCTACACCCTCAACTCTATCCTGATTATTACAAAATACTAAATCCAGACAGGCTTCACCCCATGTCATGAGCATGAGCGTCACTTGGGCTGTAAAAGTGCCAACAGTGTTAGTGCCGAGCGTTACTTTGAGGCTAGGCGAAGACGCATCTACACCGTTGACATAAAGGTGTGCCGTTTTTCTACCACAGGAACTTCGATGTCCAAAGAAGTATAACAAAGTTTGAAGCAATATCGACTTGGGGTGGGGTGGGGGGGTGGTCTGGGATTGTGTTATTATCGCTTCGATGCACAGCACACCAAGGAGATGGCTATAAATAGTAAAGCATTGCAAAGTGTGTCTTCACCAATAACTCTCCAGAGTCCAAACAACAAACAGATTTATAAGAGGTTGCTAGTGGTTGTGGTCAACCAATCAGCAAAATCTGTGGCCCAACTCCTCCCTAATGATGGATTCATGGTTGGATGAAAAGTACAGTATAGACCCTGGAGTAGGAGCTAAAAAAGCATCAGGAGCTACCTATTTAACTAGAAATGGCCTGAGTTACTGCATCGAAAATGCTACAAATCTTGCTGAGTTTCTAAAAAGTCTCTGGTTCCTGAAAAACATATCCTGTGATAAGAAAATGCCTATGGACTCAGATTGCAGGTGTTTTTCTTCTTGCAAAGTGGCCCTCGTCTTACCCAGTTTCTACTCATAGGAAACTTGTATCCAGTGAAAAGAAAATTCTGATGCTTTTACATATACAGTATATCTGTTCACTTAAAAGACTGACTGACTGCATTGAGATAGCAGCATGTTCTCCTGAATGTACAAAGGTTTAAGGCTATGTCCAACTTACTGTGTTATAATTTAAAAATGGCATTTTTTTAAATGAAAACAATCTTACTAGCATTTTCACATCATTTATGAAATGATCTGCCCAAACTAAAAGACCAAAAATGCATATGATATAAATGTTTGTGTATATGTTTAGGAAGACAAAGCGCCCTCCTTACTGGGATTATTATGGTGCCAGCCATAGGATTTACCACAAAACTAGCAACTGGTAAATAATTTTCCTTTTGCACATATATGCAGTACTCTGACTATATAAAACAGCAGCAACATAACATGCACTGTGAAAAGTAACTCTTTTATGTCTACTATGTTGGATTATGCTTTTCTTCTGTAAAGACATTATCGAAAGTGGAGGTCTGCCTACCTCTAGTCGGAAGCTCTTCTTTAACCTCATCTGTACATCCCTGAAGGTGAATTTAATTATCAAAGGATGGCTTCAAGAGATTAAATCCACCTACATACTGACTGGGATGATAAGCTGGACTCTGAAAATCATTTATAATTGCATTTGAATCCCTTTAATGCTATATAAATAAAACTTCTTATCATTCTTATTAATTTGTTTTTTGTTTTGTTTAATAATCAACAAACATAGTGTCAGAAGTTGTACAGCTGAGGAGCTTTGGCAATCATAATTCCATCAAAAGCACCTCTTCCATCAGTGTTTGTTCAGTTACGACTGTAAAGAAAGGTCAGAACCTTGGGATTATATCTGCATGCTGAATGAGTATTTTTATTTATAACCAGTTTATAAAAATAAAATACAAAATAATTTGAAAACAAAACATAACACTGTACAAGGTATTGATATGATACAAATTAAAGAAACAAATAATTACAGCAGTATGTACATTGCATTCTCAGCTGGGTGATGTACACTGCACTTCAGTTCAACACTGTCAAGTGGTAAGAAAAAGGAGGAAAGAAACTTAACGTGCATCAGGTTAAGTAGCTGCTTAAAACGCATGTCTGTGCGGGTTTAAAACCAAATGCTCTGGATGTGATCGTCAGCTTAGTCTTGGATTAGAAATGAGATGGCATCCTCTCAGCTTTGGTAAAACAAAGGGCAAATTTACACAGTCCAAGTAAATTACACCTCTCCTAGACCAGGGGCATCCAATCAAGATAAATAAATACAAAGAATTACACATACACACAAATCAGAGAGCAGTTTAACTGTCTGGCTGTAAAAGTGGACAGATTGTGCATTTACACATTTTTTACTGTTCAAATCAGTAAAGTTGGATGTCAAAAAGTGAGGAGTTTCCAGTGGCAAAAACATTGAAAACTTTTTCTTACCCAATTACTGAAGGATCTCAGTTGACGTGAGATTTGCATACGCCTCAAAAACACTGTTGTCATACAACTTAAAAACATTTTGAACATTATAATAAGCAGAAAGAAGCGATATAGAAAACTGTAACACAAACAAACCCAACACACACACACATCAGGTTTTGGTGGCTGATCGCCTGGTAAAGCTGTGCTAGCAATCTAGCACCTGTCAATGATAAAGAGGCTGCCAGCTGATTGGACAACCAGGCGGTGGCTGTTGCAATAACGGAACACATTCTACACACATCCCCCCAATTAAAATTAAATGGTCAATTTCTACGGATTATATATTTTTTTACTATAATTTTCTTTTTATGCTGGGCTGGCTAAAAGCCTTGCCATTCAAATATTATAGATTTCCTTGCACGTGTACATGTTTTAAATAAATATATCTATATTTAAATATATTTGACACAACTTACTAAAAAGCAAATCACATTTTCCTTGCCTTCTTTATGAAGAAGTTATTTACAAATGCATTTGCCCCCATGACCCTGAATGATCACAATAAGTAACTTCTTTAAAAAGTTTGAAATATAAAAAATATGGAGGGATGGGCAATTCATAAAACGAGCTAGGGGGCTGCTTTGGAGTTTTAGAAGTGGCAATAAGCAAAACAGTCATTAAACGCAAGGTTGGAAACTTTTTAAAGAGACGAAGGGTCAGTTTCAATGGACTCTGCATCACACTGCTTTGATGTTCTATGCAAATCATAAGCTAGGCAGAGGAGACATAGTAAGTGATGGCTATTTATCAAAGCTCACCCTTTGGGTTGGAGATTTACACTTTTAGAGGGTCAGTATTGTCACATATACAGTGTACATAAAACACATTTGATTAAAACTATATAAATGTTTATAGATATTTTCAAAAGTATCACCACTATATGCAGTGTGCTTACTCCTATGAGCCTTTGGGTCAATTTTAAATTTACTCCAATTACACATGACTGGCCTAACCAAACAATGGACTTGACGGTCATCTTGTTTGGTAGATTTAATCATGGTAGCAATTAATAGTTAAAAAGCAATGTGTATCATCATTGTATCGAGGGGGAAAATAAGGAAGCTGCTTTCTGGACATTTCTGAAAAATGTTTTAGTTATTTTAGTAATTTGGATAAGCTTTGTGTTTATAGTGGCTGATATTTTTTTAAAGGGATACTCCATTCAAAATTATTTCTATTTTGTGTATGTTACTTACCCCATGTAATTTGCAATTAATGCAGAGAAAAAAAGTGAAACATCATGTTTTCACGCAGAATTGAGAATCTATGGTGACCAATTTTGGACAACCACATGTCAAAATGTCCAGGCGAAAAATCATGTTGCATAATAATCACTGTGACCTCCAATATTTACACATTTTTTCCTAGGACTCTCATATATTTGTTATTGTGTTTTGAACTACAGAGAATCTGAGGTCTGGGTTTTGTGTTTTTGACTCTTGAAAAAGCTGAAAATTTGTTTTTGTTATACCGTGATGCCATTTTGTTTTCATCACAGGCACATTGTGCCAACCATTTCCAAGGAAACCAGTCTAAGAATTCCCCAAGATGCTGTTGTTAGTGATGCCAAACAAGCAATGGTGTAAAGATCATTCCCTTCAATTCTGTAGTGAATGAATTTGATGGATAGCAAACCTCTCCACTTACATTCTGTACTCCTGATTACTACAACTTGCTTTCGTGTTTTGACTCAAGTTTTGATTTGTGTCCCCTACTATTCTGTTAGAAATGTTGTCATCTTTGTTCTGTATGAAAACATGAGATTAGCATTTTTTCCCATTACATCACTACTTGGGGTAAGTAGCATATAAAAAAAAATATTTTTAGGTGGGAGTATTTTAAAATGTTTAAGGCTTGCAAGCTTTCCTGTGCCCATTAAGTGTCTGAATTACTCTTCCAGAAGTTGAAGTGACCCTCATTTTGTTACCCAGATGTCTATGTTGTGACATATCTTCCGCATGCAACATGAATCCAGTCAGCTTACAGATTATTTCAAAGAGATTCCCTTTGTCACTCATATCTTTTTTTTGTTTATAACAAGATACCAGCGCTCAACCAAGTAGCAAAAGCGTGAGCTTTTTGTTTACCTGTCATTTGGTATTGTGTACCAAAACACAAGAGAAGAGGAGGAGGTTGGCAATTGTGATAATAGAAGCCTTAGTTCATCTTATACCATGTGACCAAAGGGGGCTTGAGAGACCCTAGGTGTTAACACAGCTGAACAAGACTACTCCTGATGTAAAGAAATAAAATATTTAGGGATCAGCCCTGTACTTGCCCACACTCAATCGTAATGAGACATCTGAAGAGCTGCCACTTACCCCCAAGTGCATCTTTTGAGATATGGGAGGAAATCAGAGCACTCAGGGAAAACCCATGTGGGCATCAAAAGAAACCAAACCAAGAAACCAGAGACAAGTCCAGGATCAATCTGGGTAACGCGGACACATCTGGATATTCAGTATAGCTCAGTCTGTGGGAAATTGACCACGTCTTTTTAAACTTTCAAATCAAAAGATAAAAACTCTGATTTGTGGGGAATTTGGATGGACACTTCAAGAAGGCATTTGAAGATGACTAACAACCCCAATGTTGAGATATGGGACGGATAGAGGTTTATGGCATACAGTAGAAAAAAACAATTATACTCATCCTTTGAATGTTACAAAGGAAATGGAAGCCCAGGATCGACTTTGGCTCAACTGCTTATTGAACACCACTTATGATTTAAAAAAAAAAAAAAAAAAATCCACACAGAATATCTGGTTGGCAGCCATGCAAATCATGTGATTGTTAGAAGGTGGAGGAGGTAGGATGAGCTTTCATAATGCATTACCAATGGTACTGGGCTTAATGGACAAACCTTGGATAATGGATCAGCAGTAAAATTTAAACTGCAGCATTGATCCCAGCTTTTGAACCTCAATACCAAAATGATCCCAAAGAAAATAATGGATAACTCCCCCATCTCACAAACACAGACACTCCCTGCTCTACTGCCAATCGCGTGCTTTCCTGCTACACTGCCGTATTCTGCAAATCATGAACAGCAGCAGATTCAGTTGCCCCTTAAAATGTGGGGTGGGGGTTTAGCCTCCTTGGAGATTCGATTGCAGTAATAAACAAGACAGCACAAAGTGCTCGAAAACTGCCATTTACCTCCGCTACAGAAATTAAAAAATGCTGGTATTATACTGCTTTACAAATTGGATTTTTCAGTACTTTCATAGTACCAGTATACCACACAGCGTTACACCAGACATGCACATGGTCACAAAAGCTTGATCATAATGACAGTACAAGCTTGCTTCTAATGCCTGTGATAAAAAAAAAAGTTGTTGTATTTCCTAGCAGCCCCAAATGCAGCACACACTTTGTTCAACTCCAGATAAAGCAACTTTAGTTAAAAGGCAGCATCTGGTCTTCTCACCGGGAAGCCTATCCAACAGGATCAGGCTAGACTGATGGAGTCCACGTGAGTCTTAGGCACACATGTTGGATTACTATCTACAGCTGTAGTGGTCCTCTGTATACAATCAGCAGTGTACACCATGTACATATCAAGTAAGTTCCTGTAGTGCATGCAGCTATTATAGATAGCACCTATATTACAGTATCATACATCATAAAAAGTTTAATCACTTGATCCTGCACCATCTCCATGGGCCTTCAAAATGACAGACTGTATATCTACAAAATATCCATAGTACATGTCAAATATGACCATCTAAGTTTTCTTTGATCCTCATCTGGTTTTGCTGTAGGCATCAGGCTAAACCTATTGCATTGGAAGGCTATCTTCAAGAATCTCAAGTGCAATTAAGTCTGCTTTTCTAAAAATAAAGATCAAAGAGGAGACAGTGGAGCAGGCAGCATAAATCTTTGAATGAACTCACTGCTCCAACCCTGCCCTGGACTTGGGTTGCCTATTACCCGACCACATTATCTTTTTTTGGCACTCATATCAAGAGCTGTCCTCCAGGTCTCCTCTGCATGTGTATGAAGAACCCAAAGTCACATACTCTACTAAAGCTTATGTACAGTATTGAGACACAGACACATCCACACACGAAGCAGCACTGACTACTATTAAATAATAAATAATCCACACTGTGGAAATAAATACAAGCAAATGATTATCTGGACCTTTACAATTAAGTCCTTAAGAATTTCTTAGTGCAGAGTTATCCACACAGCTGCCAGATGGAAACGGAATAAAATCATGCATGCAAATGGATGCATGTGCAGCAAAAGACAGGGGGAACTGAAGGGGGCTCCTTCCAGGACACCCAACATTTGAAGGTGCAATATTGCCCACCCCTCCACCATGTGACCTGGCCTGGACTCCCGATTCATATCATTACATAAATCAAGTGCCTACTTTGACAGGCAGAAGACTCTGTCACATTACAAAATAAAACAAAAATACAAAAAAGTGCTAGCATGTTAAGAATTGAGGTTACCACAAATTCAATTTGAGGGGCTGTAGCTTCATTTCCTCTTACAACAGACAAATCAGATTGTTTTCTTTGACCTCAGTACAAGTTGACTCACCTCAGGAGCTCACATTCTTGCCTTAATTAATTTACTACATTTTGAATTTTCAGTCATTTTGCTTCCACACATGAATCTACAGGTTCTAGAAGCGTCTTCTAACTATAATTTTACCTCTCCCCACCCCCCAGTTTCCCTGAGGCAGTGGTCTCAAATTCACTCCTGTAGGGCCATACACAGTTCCACATTTCAAGCCAACCACTACTGCTAAAGGAACATACTTTGTACAATAATATATGTTTGGCATAAACTGGATACAAGTTTAATTTTAATTTTCCCTTATTAAAAGAATACTTTACACAAAAACTCTAGTTTTTATGTGTTATTTACCCCATGAAGTTTGTAGCAATGACCAAGAAAATTTTTAATCTAACGTTTTTATGCAGAATGGAGAGAAAAAAGTCAGATATAACAGGCATCCTATTTGGACCAATACTGGGTAATGGCAAACATTCATAAAAAAATCTCACATTACTTGTGCAGCATAATCCACATGTCAAGTCATCCAGTCGTTTTCTCAATATGTTCCAAATGTGTAAGTTTACTTAAAATATTGTTAAAAAAAAAAAACCCACTCAGAAAATGCAACACACTCAAAACGTGAACAAGCATTTGCAATTTTTTTTGTTTTGG
Source organism: Polypterus senegalus (assembly GCF_016835505.1). Taxonomy (NCBI): domain Eukaryota; kingdom Metazoa; phylum Chordata; class Cladistia; order Polypteriformes; family Polypteridae; genus Polypterus; species Polypterus senegalus. The sequence continues at coordinate 60,970,271 of NC_053171.1, read as the reverse complement.
TATTTGGTTCATTAGACTTGCTTCCCCATTGTGACATTCATATTCTTAGCAGTGAGCCCTAACTGAGGTAATACAGGATTATTTAGCAGCAGTATGTGAAACTGCGCAGGTGACTTGACCTTTTGTTTGTTGAAGCATCATGGATATGAGCCAGTTTATTTGCCTGATAAGTTGTACTTGAACTCTCAAAGCACTCTTTGTAATGCTGATATAAAGTGAAACAGAATGTTAACCAATGAATATGCCGTTACTGGTCTATACTGCTGACCAGTGAATAAGGGTGTAGGAATGTTTATTTTCATTTTATCATATTCCTTTTTCTTTCACTGGAGTTTCATCAAGCGATTATTTTAACAAAATTGTAATAAAAATACATTAGATGTTGTGAGTATACAACTGGATGACTCGAAATGTGTGCGAGTATGTGATACGACTAACATGAAATTTTTATAACATGTTGGCCGCTAAACATGAGTTAAGTCATTGCTGATGATCTATCGACGGATGCCACTTAAAAGTTATCTTGTAAACTGTCTTAGGAGATATAGCACCAAATACCAGGATATTTGGGGTTAACTTATATAAATAGAGGATATTGGGAATCTGAAACAAGAATGAATAATCAATGTGGTGTCACAGAACAGAATTTTTCACTTACAGTTTATTCTTATTACCCATACTTTGGATAACATTTATTTTTCAGAAAAATAAATGTACTGTACATATGTAGAACCGCAGCCATCTGCACAACTGTTAACGTTTTGCGTCTTACCACTATGAAGTGATAATGGAAACCATGACATTCGATTGCAACGAGATGTGCAACATCTAACTTATTAGACTCAGCCAAGTATCTGATTATGTGGCCATGTAAACCCTTAACCGGCTTACACTGAAGGGTTTTGTAGTCTGCATGTCTGCTGCCTGCTCACCTTCATGCACACTTTCAAAAACCATGGGCAGCAGCATCCACAGTGATCAATTTCCTGTGGCACATGCTTGGGCAATCACATTATTCCTTATCCTGGCTGAAATAATCTACAACCCCAATTCCAATGAAGTTGGGACGTTGTGTAAAACGTAAATAAAAACAGAATACAATGATTTGCAAATCCTTTTCAACCTATGTTCAACTGAATACACTACGAAGACAAGATATCTAATGTTCAAACTGATAAACTTTATTGTTGTTTTGCAAATCTTCACTCATTTTGAATTTGATGCCTGCAACATGTTCTAAAAAAGCTGGGACGGGGCAGCAAAAGACTGGGAAATTTGAGGAATGTTCAAAAAACACCTGTTTTGAACATTCCACAGGTGAACAGGTTAATTGGAAAAGGCGTTTGTCATGATTGGGTATAAAAGGAGCATCCCCAAAAGGCTCAGTCATTCACAAGCAAGGATGGGGAAAGGTTCTCCACTTTGTGAACAACTGCGTGGGCAAATAGTCCAGTAGTTTAAGAACAACGTTTCTTAATGTACAATTGCAAGGAATCTAGGGATTTCATCATCTACTGTCCATAATATCATCAAAAATTCAGAGAATCTGGAGAAATCTCTGCACAAAAGCGGCAAGGCCGAATACCAACACTGGATGCCCGTGACCTTCGATCCCTCAGGCAGCACTGCATTAAAAACCAACATCATTCTGTAAAGGATATTACCACGTGGGCTCAGGAATACTTCAGAAAACCACTGTCAGTTAACACAGTTCGTTGCTACATCTACAAGTGCAAGTTAAAACTCTACCATGCAAAGCGAAAGCCATATATCAACACCACCCAGAAACGCCGCTGGCTTCTCCGGGCCCAAGCTCATCTGAGATGGACTGAGGCAAAGTGGAAAACTGTGCTGTGGTCTGACGAGTCCACATTTCAAATTGTTTTTGGAAATCATAGCCGTCGCGTCCTCCGGGCCAAAGAGGAAAAGGACCATCCGGATTGTTATCAGCGCAAAGTTCAAAAGCAGGCATCTGTGATGGTATGGGGGTGTGTTAGTGCCCATAGCATGGGTAACTTGCACATCTGTGAAGGCAATGCTGAAAGGTACATACAGGTTTTGGAGCAACATATGCTGCCATCCAAGCAACGTCTTTTTCAGGGACGTGCCTGCTTATTTCAGCAGGACAATGCGAAGCCATATTATGCAAGTGTTACAACAGCGTGGCTTCGTAGTAAAAGAGTGCGGGTACTAGACTGGCCTGCCTGCAGTCCAGATCTGTCTCTGAAAATGTGCAGCGCATTATGAAGCGCAAAATACGACAACGGAGACCCCGGACTGTTGAGCAACTGAAGTTGTACATCAAGTAAGAATGGGAAAGAATTCCACCTACACAGCTTCAACAATTAGTGTCCAACACTTATTGAGTGTTGTTAAAAGGAAAAGTGATATAACGCAGTGGTAAACATGCTCCTGTCCCAGCTTTTTTGGAATGTGTTGCAGGCATCAAATTCAAAATAAGTGAAGATTTGCAAAACAATAAAGTTTATCAGTTTGAACATTCAATATCTTGTCTTTGTAGTGTATTCAATTGAATATAGGTTGAAAAGGATTTGCAAATCGTTGTATTCTGTTTTTATTTACGTTTTACACAACGTCCCAACTTCATTGGAATTGTGGTTGTAGCTCAATATTTGAAAAGTTATACTGATGAACTGAATGTATAGTGCTAAACTCAGCTGCACAATCTCGAGAGAAATGGGCTTGGAGGCGGATGTTGGTGTAATGCATTAAAAGTAATATGCATTATATAGCCAGATTACTTTTTAAGGTAACAAGTAACCTAACCTATCTGCGCTATTATAATCACAACAGCCCTGGGTGGAAAGCAAAAATCACATGTCCCAGGTCTTCTGCAGGGCTAAACTGCACAGCCAAGCAGGAAAGTCCACAGAGTGCAATCTGATAACAGAAACATATTATTATCATTTTAGTGTTCATCTAGCTATTTGCTATCGATATGTTGAAAAAGTGAGACCAGGTGATGCAGCTGCCAAAGTTCACACAAGTTCTCCAAGAGGGGGTGGATGTTCTTTACTTCCAAGCAAATGAAGGAATACACTTATTTATAAAACAGAGGAAAATGAGCACAGATTTCAGGCTTGTTTTTGGATTCACAGCTGCCAATGAGGAAGTTTAACTTTTTTTTTTTTTTTGCGCATTTTAATGACAATGGAGTATTTTGACAAAAGAGAACTCCAGAAGATTACTTGAGAACGTAAACGCTGATGTTTAAGAAATCAAGTTTCTGCCTTAACCAGGTGGGTTACTCACCTTAACCCAGCTATGTGTGCACATAAACACACTGCTTGTTTGCTTGTGTCCTGTGATGATCCCCATAGATGCCTAGTCTAACAGAAACTTTGTTATCTTTGTTTTTTATGACAGCATGAAATTACAATTTTTTTCTTGGCCATTACAACAAACCACATGGGGAAAGTAAAATATAAAATAATCATTTTTGAGTATTCATTTAATATTAAAATCTGTGTTGTTTATAAATCTCTTCTAACCCTGGCTTTTAAATGTTTGAAAGAATTTTTTTAAATTATTAAACTATTTTTTTTATCTTTTCCAACACCATTTTGTTTTTCTATTGGTCTCACAAATTTACAATGCAGTTGCTAAAGAAGATCAGCAGGAAGCGTATGTCACAGTACATTATGATTAAAAACTTGGGCAGCTGGCACATGAATCTTCCTAATTTTAACTCATCTGTTTCCAATTCGGTACTTTGACTCTTTCACTAGAAGGTAGCTTACTACTTTGTTTTTGACCTCTGGTTTAAAACATGCAACTTGTTTTCTCTAAAGTCTCTCATATTTTAATCCCATTATTTTAAAATGTCTGCGTTCTTCCTCAGTAGACAGAACAATTAAAATGGCTACAATGAAAATCTGAAGTCATTGCAGCCATCCAGTATATGTTAGATACCCCTATGTTAGAGCTTGGCAGTGTACTCAGTCTGACACATAAGACATTTCTAATATTGTTTTGATTTTTGATCTGGAGTCAGCGCAGTATTTTTTGTTAGCTGGCAGTTGAATAAAGATAAAAACAAACAATTTAGTTTTCGGAATCACAAAAATGGGCCCAGTAAAATCAAGGCAGCAAAGTCTGTTTCACTAGCAGTAATAATTGGCTATTAAATAAGAAAGTGGATAAGAAGAAAAATTGTAAGTCCACTATGGCCCTCCCAGGACTGGAGTTTGATTACTTTGCCCTAAAGCGTAGTCAAAGGTAACAACATCATGTCTCAAGCAGCTTTATCATCTTCCAAACCCACTCCCACAATGGGTACTCTAGACATACCAAAGCTGGAATTTAAGCATAATGAGGGCAATACAACACAAAAAACTGACTTGAAGCTAGTGATGAACAAATAAACATACTCATGAACTATGAAATAATAAACACCCTAATTGTGGCAACTCCCATGAAAAATACAAATCCAGAAACAAAGGGATAAAACTTATAGAACCTGCAGACGAACGAGTGGTTAAGAATTCTGTACTTTAGGAAGGACAAGAATGTAAGTGAGGTGGCCTCACCCCATGGACTGTCAGCAACAGTTGTACACAACTGGCAAACAAAAACACAACAAGGCAGCACTGGGGTCAGCTTTTTGTGGAAATGGGGTCTTGCTTCATAACTAATACTCTTATTTTACACTTAGAGATTTCAGACATGATGGAATGGATCTCCTTCTCTCCCACAGGGTGAGACGACCAGCATAAACCTAAGGAGCTCCCAACTTGCACAATAATCTTCAGATAATAAAGCAGCTAACTCATGAGGTTTTCTCAAATCTATGGTGTATTCGGAAAAATGTAAGAAGCAGTAATCTTTGAAGCAAAAAAAATGAGCTTCACTGAAATTGAACAAATGCAACTCAGAGCACCCCAGATCCCCAGTCCATATTTACAGGTTAAAGCAGTAGCGGCATGGCAACATTACAATCAAATTCTTACACTCTCCCACACAGCAGCCCCCTGGCTCAGTTACAAACCATTCTTCACTGTCCTTTTAACCTACATTCAGAAAAAAACTTGTTTTTAGCTCCAGCAAATCTGCCACTGCAGACTCCTTTATAATAACTCAGAACAAAAATTAAATATCTTAGCACGTATTTACACATCTAATACATTCATCTCAAGCATTCTAAAATTAAGCCAAAAAAACCATTTTTAATGAACACTGCATCTTTGAATACGAAGGATGACTTGCTTGGTCTCAGGCTGACACAGAATTAAGAATACACTGTTGTGGCAACAGCAGGCAAGGAAGCTCCAAAGAGGCAGCCAAGCTGGAATGGGGGGGCAGGAATCAAAAGTTACTATCTGCTAACCTTACTGGAGGGTTTACTGACTCTATTAAAACGAGGTGCATGGAAGGAGGCAGAGCGGGCCTGCCTGTACGACCTGCGAGGTGGAGGTGAGCCTGAGAAACTGGGTGGGGAGCAACTGCGGCCATGCCCTCCAGAGCGGTGCTCATGGCAGGTACGGCCAACACCCCCTCTGGAAGGTGAAGAGCTGACTGAACGCTGCAGGGAGGTGCTGCGAGGGGATGTGCTAGGGCTTCGGAGAGGACTGGAAGGGCTATTGGGTGGGATCTTGGGGCTGGTCTGGCTGGTCTGGCTTTTGGGTTGGCTTGAGCTTCGATTCTTTGCAGCATTGCTTTTCTGGATGATCTGAGCAAGGCAGGAAAGCAGGTCTGATTCAGGTGTTCCACCGGTCACAACCCGGAAACGTCGGACCCTAAAAAACAAAACATTCAGAAAACAGGAATGATTTCTGTTTAAAAATTATTTATTACCAATTAGGTGACAATGTTAAAAAAAAAAAAAAAAACAAAACAAAAGCAGCACATTTCACTAAAACACAAACTAATGCCACATCGAAAAAAGTCAAGAAACTAATGTTAGAAGGACTAAGGACCTTTGTGTAAGAATTTTTTTCTAAAAAATCATTTGTCAGCACTATCCCCTTTTCTGAATTTTAGGTAGAAGTACTGTTCATTACTGGATTCTGTGAGATGTCCAGGTTGCCTATGGCTGGCATCACACCTTCTTATACCTAGCCATCAATAGTTATGTACCAAGACTGGCACAAAATGAGTGCATTGTTCAGTTTTTTTTACACAGTTAAGCCAAGTGATACAATGTTTCATCTTCCTCACATTCACCAAACCTGTACTGCACTTGTTTTTTCTTTTTAAATAAATATGTATTACCAAGAACCCCTTACTTACTTCACTACATTCACCACTTGATTTTCTGTCTTCTTGGCTTTGAGCCCCCAATCTGTTCTCGACAATGTTTTATCTCCTGGTCCGCTTTAACTCATGTGTACCCAGTCACAGGCAGAAAACTCCAGGATTTCTGCAGTCTTGCAAGCCATAGTTGCACCATTCAGTCCAATTTAGAACTTAGATAATTTCATTTAAAAATCACCATTCTTAAATGAAAACATAGCAGTGTGAAGTATCACCTCAGTTGTCATGGTAATGAGTGCAGTGTGCGTCAGTGTGAAATGCAACTTTCAGACTAGATAAAGTGTTCAGTGACTGCTGAAATATGCTTTCAAAAAGATCATAAATGACTTCAATAAATAAAGAACTATGAATTGATGCTTCTGCTACGGACAACACAGCTCCCAGGGTCACACAAGCTTCTCTGCCACAATAAGGTGGCAATTCCCAGAGAGGTAAATAGTATCTATTCTTTTCACACTACTGGTAAAATCACATTAGCACAATGTTCAATTTAGTAGTTCAGTGCAGGCCTAAGCATGGAGGCTTTACACCCGCCTCATGCGCTACTCACAGTACCTTTAGGTTTTGTAGAGGAGAAAATTCTTGGAATCAGAAATTGTTTTAAGAAAAATAAAATACAATATTTTCTTACCTTCCATCAAGTGTAGGTCGACTGGGAGGTTTTCCTGGAGGTGGTCGTGGAAGAAACTTAGTGTTGAAGTGTTCGGAGCTGAAGATGGACACTGGTCGGGGGATCTTACTTTTACGGGACAACAGGCTGGATGAAGATGACACAGAGGCAGGGTCTTCACCCATTCGGCTCGAATGCATCTCTGACTCGTCGTCCTCCTGTGAGTGATCACAAGCTGATGACTGCTCTCCTCGTAGAGAACCAGCTTGCTTTTTTTCTGTCAAAGGCTTTGCTGGATCTGATTGGGATGCCTTCTTCTGTAGAAGCTTTTCTTTTGCAGAGACAGGAGCTGAGAGCTCCAAAACAGGTTCCACGTCCAATGCCAATATAGGAATGCGACTCAGCCTCCGTGCTGGATCTTTTTTGCCCTGTAACAGGCCTTCATTTGCATTTGACACATCTGCCCCTGTCTCCACACTTCTGACCTCATTGGCAAGACACTGGCTGGCCTCTGCATCAAGGCTAAAGTCAGGTCGGATAAGAAGGCGGAGCACTGGATCTGCTGATCTGTCTGGATAACCAGAATCACTCTCTGGGTCCTTCAGTTCTTGAAAGCAATTGTTCTCAGTAAACTTGGGTCTTAATAAGTGGAACTCACCTGGATGGGCTGTGACTTCTCCATTGACAACAGGAGCATCCAGTACGCCTGCCACTTGATCAGTGTCTGTATTGTATGGCACACTACTCAGTGGAGTCAAAGCTCTCGTGTTCCCATTTACAGTGCGAGAATGGTCACTTACAGAAACCACAGGAGTAGGCTCATGCCCACCTGGAGTTGGGTCCGGTGTAACTGCTACAGGCAGCGTTAACAATTTTCTCTCATCTTGGTTTGTGCTGCAACCAGACCTCCCTTTTCTTGTTTCCACTTCTTTCACCTCAGTTTGGCTCCCAGGATAGTCTACCTGAGCAGCAGGAATAACTGGTCTCTCTTGAGAAGAGTCCAGATCAGTTGCACTATCAACTGGATGGCAATCCCCATCTCGTTTCTCATGCAGAAGGCATGGCGGTGCACTCTCAGAGGCAGACTGAGTAGACAGCACTGAAGGCCTCGGAGCGGTTAACTGTAAAACAGAAGCAAGATGTTTAACGTGAATAAAAATAAAAAAAAAATCATAAATGACCAAAACTGTGAGATCACATTTCAAAGTATGCTTCCATATAAGATTTCCCTTTAAGTTAAATTCTAAATTCACAATACATCTACTTTTAAAGCCTTGCTAAACATGACCTTCAACGCCCAGCATGAGATCTTCTCAGTACAGCACCATTATATGAAAAAGCGCATATAACCACTACAAAATAAGTGTATTCTTCTCAAGAATTAAGAGGAGGGATGTGTGATATTAAATCTTGTCTGTCTAATAGTACAGCTTGACCTTGACCTTTTCATACCTTATTTTATAGCTATTTTACTTTCTAAAGTAAACTGACACTTAAGGAAAGTACAGATTTTATATTTCATTAATACTGGCACAGCGCAAATCATAGTCAAGGTCAAATGAGAAAACAGGTTTCAAAAAGGCTACTTGACACAACAAAATTAAACAGCAAAAACACTGATCAGTGGAGCAACATCATGTTAGTTGAAGATATACACCAATGAAATGCTTGTCAAGTAAGTGTAGTTAAGACTGAAGCATTTCACACATGGCTGTTAAGTATGCTAGATTGAGACTTTGCACAAAATAAAAGGAATAAAAAGACCAGGAGAAGCCAAGCCTATGTGGGGACAGATAAGTGTAGTCAAAAAGTTAGACTAAAAGGTCATTAACAGGCTGGAAGAAAAAAAAAATTCATCAGAACCAAAATGAGGTTCAAGAATCTGAATCAAAAATGTTTACACAAAGTCAAAGATACAAAACTGGCCTGAATTTCCTAACTAAAAGCTGAAATGAAAGGAGACACTACAGTGCTATCTTAAACACTGAGAATGCAATGATTTCATGTCTAGCAATACTTGAGATCAAATAATTAGCAAAAAGTGTTGTGGCCAAGAAAAATATGTCTGTGGCTGTGAAAAAAAATGATTACAGAATGGCGGCACCCATGAAGAAAACACAATATAAAATAGCAAAATTAAATAATTTATTAATTTTTACGGTAACACTTTACTTTTGATAAAAAAGCATCTATTGCTCATTTACTACTATGTAACAAGACCTTAACAAACACTTCTTTGGGTCTTCATAATGAGCAATAAATGCATTTTTGCAGTACTTTAAACTTAATGTGTTACCAATGGTAACATTACAAAAATGAATTATTAGTGTTTAAATATTATGTAATTACAACAGTTGACTGTATTTTACAGTAAAGCAATTGAACATTTCAGGCTGTCTCCAATAAATGAACAATATGGCCCCTAGTCAACAATATTAAAGGTATACAGTGTCATTATTAGCATGTGTAGTAACTACAGCAAGATTCTTATTTGCATGTGCTACTTAACATGCAGTATTCAGAGAATCAAAACATTTGTGACATGAACAGGCCATTCAGTCTACTGACCTCACAAACTCGAATGTCCTACATTTTTCCAAAATAACATTAAGTCAAGGCTTGAAAGTCCCTAAAGTCTCACCACCTAGTCATTAATTCCACTTGTCTGTGGTGGTTTGTGTGAAGAAAAATGATCAAATTTGTGCAAAATCTGCCCTTAACCAGTTTCCAACCACGTCCTTGCTTTCTTGTTAAAAGTTTAAGGTAATAGCTGGGATCCTCTGTGCTAATTTCATTCCTAATTTTACATTTTTCTAAACTGAAAAGTTTGGCTCCTTCAATTCCTCCTTATAGCCCTACCTAGTTGCTCTTCTCTAGACTTTCTACAGTGCTGCTATGTCTTTTATAATATGGAAAACCAAAACTGCACACACTACTCCAGATGATGACTCTCTAGTGTGTTATATAGCTTAAAAATAACCTCCCTTGACTTGCACTCAACACATCAGGTTGCTATATAACCTAACATTTTATTAGCATCTTGACTGCTTCTGCCCTCTATCTGGATGTAGATAGTGACATATCCACTAGGACTCACAAATCCTCCTAATGTGCATGTTCAAATTTCAGACCTCCCATTGTGTATTTAAATCTAGCATATTTACATTCTAGATGTAATTCTTTACATTTACTTACATTACATTTCACCTGCCAAAAATCTGTCCAAGTCCCTCTTTAACAATTTAGCTGATCCTACATTATCTGCCCTACCACATATCACCTGCAAACTTAACCAGCTGATTGATTATATTCTTGTCTAGATCATTTGATTATTTAAAAAGTGCAGCAGCAATAACATTGATTCCCAAGAGAGACCATTTTTAATATCACAGAATTCTTAACCCTTTCTTGCTTGTGTTTGAGCCAATATACTAGTCAGCTACACACTGCACAATGAATTCCAAGTTGTTTTATGTTATGTTATTTGGTACCTAATCAAAATCCTTCTGAAAATTCAAGGTAAATAATATTACATGCTGCTCTTTAATCTGATCCTTTTGTTGCATCCTGAATTCCAGGGTATTTGGGAATCTCGACCTTCCTCATCTGATCCCATGTTGACTCCTCACTATCATTATTGTTCTAGACATGTGCTGCTCAACTTTTACCTCCATAACTGCTTTCATTAATTTATCCATGATGCATGTTAAGTTTATTGATATACAATTACTTGGATTTGCTGGATCATCTTCCTCATAAAACGAGATAATATTTGCAAGTTTCCTGTCTTTAGAAACTTCTCCAAACTTTCAGAGATTTTTGGAAAAGTATGTGCCCAAGGTTATATATATACACGGTGGGTACGGAAAGTATTCAGACCCCCTTCAATTTTTCACTCTTTGTTATATTGCAGCCATTTGCTAAAATCATTTAAATTAATTTTTCCCTCATTAATGTACACACAGCACCCCATATTGACAGACAAAAAAAGAATTTTTGAAATTGTTGCAGATTTATTAAAAAAGAAAAACTGAAATATCACATGGTCCTAAGTATTCAGACTCTTTACTCAGTATTTAGTAGAAGCACCCTTTTGAGCTAATACAGCCATGAGTCTTCTTGGGAAAGATGCAACAAGTTTTTCACACCTGGATTTGGGGATCCTCTGCCATTCCTCCTTGCAGATCCTCTCCAGTTCTGTCAGGTTGGATGGTAAATGTTGGTGGACAGCCATTTTTAGGTCTCTCCAGAGATGCTCAATTGGGTTTAAGTCAACAACTACTACGTACTGACCCCTACTCTCTCTTCTGTTTCTTTGTGGTGGTGGCCTGCGCCACCTCCACCTACTCAAAGCTTAATGATGCTCCAACAATGATCGATGGATTAAAAGGCAGAAGTCTACGTGACCATCATCATCAAGTCCTTCCGTGAGAACCCTAAATACAAAGAGGACTGTTTCATTTATGTTAGGTAGAATGGTCTAATGGTCTGGAATCCCTACAGATTTTATTTTTTTCTCCAGCCGTCTGGAGTTTTTTTGTTTTTTCTGTCCCCCCTGGCCATTGGACCTTTCTCTTATTCTATGTTAATTACTGTTGACTTATTTTGTTTTCTTATTGTGTCTTTTATTTTTCTAATGTTTATTATGTAAAGCACTTTGAGCTACTGTTTGTATGAAAATGTACTATATAAATAAATGTTGTTGTTTTTGTCCAGGATATCCATGTACTTGGCCGCATTCATCTTTCCCTTGATTGCAACCAGTCGTCCTGTCCCTGCAGCTGAAAACCACCCCCACAGCATGATGCTGCCACCGCCATGCTTAGAATGAAGACCAAAAAGTTCTATCTTGGTCTCATCAGACCAGAGAATCTTATTTCTCACCATCTCAGAGTCCTTCAGGTGTCTTTTAGCAAACTCCAAGATAGAACGTTTTGGTCTTAATTCTAAGCAGTATGTGTGGAGACAACCAGGCACTGCTCATCACTTGTCCAATACAGTCTCCACAGTGAAGCATGGCGGTGGCAGCATCATGCTGTGGGGGTGGTTTTCAGCTGCAGGGACAGGACGACTGGTTGCAATCGAGGGAAAGATGAATGCGGCCAAGTACAGGGATATCCTGGACAAAAACCATCTCCAGAGTGCTTACAGACCTCAGACTGGACCGAAGGATTACCTTCCAACAAGACAATGATCCTAAGCACACAGCTAAAATAACGAAGGAGTGGCTTCACAACAACTCTGTGACTGTTCTTGAATGGCCCAGCCAGAGCCCTGACTTAAACCTAATTGAGCATATCTGGAGAGACCTAAAAATGTCTGTCCACCAACGTTTACCATCCAACCTGACAGAACTGAAGAGGATCTGCAAGGAGGAATGGCAGAGGATCCACAAATCCAGGTGTGAAAAACTTGTTGCATCTTTCCCAAGAAGACTCATGGCTGTATTAGCTCAAAAGGGTGCTTCTACTAAATATTGAGCAAAGGGTCTGAATACTTAGGACCATGTGATATTTCAGTTTTTCTTTTTTAATAAATCTGCAACAATTTCAAAGATTCTTTTTTTTGTCTGTCAATATGGGGTGCTGTGTGTACATTAATGAGGAAAAAATTAATTTAAATGATTTTAGCAAATGGCTACAATATAACAAAGAGTGAAAAATTGAAGGGGGTCTGAATACTCACTAACTTCCTTAAGCACTCAGTAATTTGTTAGATTTCTGGCCATGTTTTCTAAGCAGTACTTCTTCCTTTATAATTTCCAAGTCACTTAATACCTCTTTAGTAATCCCATGTCACTTCTGTAAGGTTATTGACACATAATCAAGTTCAAAGCATTTATTATTTCACTGTCTAAACATTCTAGCTCATCGTTACTGTCCGTAATGCTCTTCAACTCCTCCTTCATTTTTCTTTTACTACTAAAATACTAAAAGAATCTCTTTGGGTCATCTTTCATCATTTCTGTAATATTTCTCTCCAACAGCCTTTTAGTTTTTGCAATATCCTTTTAAACCTCTGCTCTCATATTTCCTACAGGTAGTGATGGAGTAAAAAGCCTTAAATGCTTTCCAAAGCGGGTTTTTTTTTTTTTCATTTTTAACTTCCTTTTTACCTCCTTATTTATCCACCATGGAGTTCTGCCCATCTTTTCTAAATAAGGTATACCTGTCTATGTTGCACTCCTACCTGTTTTTTTTTTCTAGCTGGGTTTCTGTTATTCCTATTATATCAAAGATTTGTGCAGCTACATATAAATCCAACTCATGGATTTTCTTTTTAATTTTAATGTATTACTTACTTTACTCTGGCCTTTTTACATTGGACTAGAACTTCCAAAGCTATCTGTAAAACTGTATTTACTTTATACCACAGCCTGTCACTTTGTGTTTCTAAGTTAGGGAATGCTACTCAACATTTGCACATCCTCTTGTTAAAAAAATAATAATAATTGTGTGTGTGTTACACCCTGCGATGGACTGACATCTTTTCTAGAGATTGTTTCTGTCTTGCATCTGATGCTTGCCTGGACAGGTTACGGGTGGACCACAACTCTGCCCTGGAAAGGAGGTTAAAGACGTTGTATGTATGTATGTCTGTATTCATGGCTTGAAGTGGAGCAATGTGCAGTAATTCCCTGTATCAGCTTTCTCCCATTCAAGCACTGGATACATTCCTATAATGTCTGTTCAGTTCTAGTAACATCATTGCTTGCTATGTGACTGCAAAATTGTCTCTCATTGAAGTACAAGTACTTTATCAATGTAGCTGGAGCAGGCAGTACCTTCTGCGCAGTGAAAGAATATATGTGATCATAAGTGTGATTTTGTCATTATTATTGTCTAGATGACTACACAGAAGAGAGGGCATGGGTATCGCAGAGTAAGATGAACAGGAATATGGCAAAAACACAAGGCACACAGCCAGTCTCCTGGCTGAATTTCACAACAATGGATGCTTTTTTGCTTTTTGTCCTTTTTAAAAAGACACAAAATTGCTGTTTTGAAATACGTGGGTAATCTCAAGACCCATATTAATGCTCAGCAACATTTTGAGCTTGAAGAATGGATGTACTGTATTTGGCAAGTGTTAAGACTTTTTCTATAATGGTCTCAAGAGTTCCATAGAGCCCCACATTGTAAGTTGCAAGAACAAAGTATTTTAATGTTCATAAAAAACACTTCATTTTAGAACACTGTTTGATGTGGCAAAGAAACAGCTTTGACTAGGAAAAATACAAAAATAATCCTTTAAGAGTCAGTCAAGTAACAGGAATCTTACAAAAATAAATAACAAAAAACACTGAATGTGTGTCATATTGCTGCTTCCATTTGGGCGATATACCTCCAAATAAATAATCAAGGTTTGCAGATACAGTGGTGTGAAAAACTATTTGCCCCCTTCCTGATTTCTTATTCTTTTGCATGTTTGTCACACAAAATGTTTCTGATCATCAAACACATTTAACCATTAGTCAAATATAACACAAGTAAACACAAAATGCAGTTTTTAAAATGATGGTTTTTATTATTTAGGGAGAAAAAAAATCCAAACCTACATGGCCCTGTGTGAAAAAGTAATTACCCCCTTGTTAAAAAAATAACCTAACTGTGGTGTATCACACCTGAGTTCAATTTCCGTAGTCACCCCCAGGCCTGATAACTGCCACACCTGTTTCAATCAAGAAATCACTTAAATAGGAGCTGCCTGACACAGAGAAGTAGACAAAAGCACCTCAAAAGCTAGACATCATGCCAAGATCCAAAGAAATTCAGGAACAAATGAGAACAGAAGTAATTGAGATCTATCAGTCTGGTAAAGGTTATAAAGCCATTTCTAAAGCTTTGGGACTCCAGCGAACCACAGTGAGAGCCATTATCCACAAATGGCAAAAACATGGAACAGTGGTGAACCTTCCCAGGAGTGGCCGGCCGACCAAATTACCCCAAGAGACGACTCATCCGAGAGGTCACAAAAGACCCCAGGACAACGTCTAAAGAACTGCAGGCCTCACTTGCCTCAATTAAGGTCAGTGTTCACGACTCCACCATAAGAAAGAGACTGGGCAAAAACGGCCTGCATGGCAGATTTCCAAGACGCAAACCACTGTTAAGCAAAAAGAACATTAGGGCTCGTCTCAATTTTGCTAAGAAACATCTCAATGATTGCCAAGACTTTTGGGAAAATACCTTGAGGACTGATGAGACAAAAGTTGAACATTTTGGAAGGCAAATGTCCCGTTACATCTGGCGTAAAAGGAACACAACATTTCAGAAAAAGAACATCATATCAACAGTAAAATATGGTGGTGGTAGTGTGATGGTCTGGGGTTGTTTTGCTGCTTCAGGACCTGGAAGGCTTGCTGTGATCGATGGCACCATGAATTCTACTGTCTACCAAAAAATCCTGAAGGAGAATGACTGGCCATCTGTTCGTCAACTCAAGCTGAAGCGATCTTGGGTGCTGCAACAGGACAATGACCCAAAACACACCAGCAAATCCACCTCTGAATGGCTGAAGAAAAACAAAATGAAGACTTTGGAGTGGCCTAGTCAAAGTACTGACCTTAATCCAATTGAGATGCTATGGCATGACCTTAAAATGGCGGTTCATGCTAGAAAACCCTCAAATAAAGCTGAATTAGAACAATTCTGCAAAGATGAGTGGGCCAAAATTCCTCCAGAGTGCTGTAAAAGACTCATTGCAAGTTATCGCAAACGCTTGATTGCAGTTATTGCTGCTAAAGGTGGACCAACCAGTTATTAGGTTCAGGGGGCAATTACTTTTTCACACAGGGCCATGTAGGTTTGGATTTTTTCTCCCTAAATAATAAAAACCATCATTTAAAAACTGCATTTTGTGTTTACTTGTGTTATATTTGACTAATGGTTAAATGTGTTTGATGATCAGAAACATTTTGTGTGACAAACATGCAAAAGAATAAGAAATCAGGAAGGGGGCAAATAGTTTTTCACACCACTGTATTAGGTTTTCATCTTTGTTTTTATTTAAGTGATTTACATAGAGGGCAGCATGGTGGTGCAGTGGGTAGCGCTGCTGCTGCCTCACAGTTAGGAGGCCTGGGTTTGCTTCCCGGGTCCTCCCTGTGTAGAGTTTTCATGTTCTCCCCGTGTCTGCATGGGTTTCCGGGTGCTCCAGTTTCCTCCCATAGTCCAAAGACATGCAGGTTAGGTGCATTGGCAATTCTAAATTGTTCCTAGTGTGTGCTTGGTGTGTGTGTGCACGCCCTGCAGTTTGTGTGCATGCCCGGGGTTTGATTCCTGCCTTGTGCCCTGTGTTGGCTGGGATTGGCTCCAGCAGACCCCCGTGACCCTGTAGTAAGGATGTAGCGGGTTGGATAATGGTTGGATGAATTTACATAGAAGTGAATGTTCCTCAACAGCTCCAGCTTGGGAATGTTTCTAAATGAGAGCAATGCACCATATCTTTAGTCTAAGCACATCTCTGTCTTTCAAAATATGGTTTAGAGAAGCAGTGTCTTGTTTTGTTTTTTTTTATTAATAGCATGGGGCAATAATCATCTTCCTGACACTGTTCTCAATACCAGTTATTCAGGAATACACTGTATTGAGTTCACACCAATATACCCAGTGAATATTCAAGCTTGTAATGGACTTTAACTTTATATTTTAAGGTGACGCCATTGCTAATCATATATTCCAGGTGGAAAGTTAACAGCCACTACAGCAGAAAATCACCACAAGCACACACTTACCTCAATAAACAGAAACTGACTTGCTCCAAAACACAAAGTTCAGAACAATACCATCCTTTACAACTATCTCTGCACGATGCAAATGCAAAACCAAATTGGAAATACAATATCCACCTGCTATTTGCAGATGACATGGTTCTGTTGGCTTCATTGGACGGTGACCTCCAGCTTTTACTGGAGTGGTTCACAGCCGAGTGTGAAGGGGCAGGGATGAGAGTCAGCACCTCTAAATCCAAGGCCATGATTTTCAGCTGGAAAAGGGTGCAATGCCCTCTCTGGGTTGGGAACACATTACTGCCTCAAGTAGAGGAGTTCAAGTATCTCGGGATCTTGTTCACGAGTGAGGGAAGAATGGAACAGGAGGTTGAAAGACGGATCGGTGTGGCATCCGTAGTAATGCAGGCTCTGCAATGGTCTGTTGTGGTGAAGAGAGCTGAGCCAAAAGGCGAGGCTGTCAATTTACCAGTCGATCTATGTTCCTACCCTCACCTATGGCCAAGAGCTTTGAGTAGTGACCGAAAGAGCAAGATCGCGGATATAAGCGGCCGAAATGAGTTTTCTTTGCAGGGTGGCTGGACTTTCCCTTAGAGATAGGGTGAGGAGTTCAGTTATTCGGGAGAGACTCGGAGAAGAGTCACTGTTCCTCCGCATTGAAAGGAGTCAGTTGAGGTGGTTTGGGCATCTGGTCAGGATGCTCCCTGGACGCATCCCTGGGGGGTGTTCTGGGCATGCCCCACTCGGAGAAGGCCAAAGGGCTGACCCAGGACACGCTGGAGGGATTATATCTCCCGGCTGGCCTTGGAAGGCCTTGGGGTCCTCTCAGAGGAGCTGGTGGAGGTGGCCAGGGAGAGGGAGGTCTAGGCTTCCTGCCCCCGCGACCCTAAGTCAAGCAAAATGACACTTTTATTGGCTAACTGAACTGATTACAATGTGCAAGCTTGCGAGGCAACTGAGGCCCCATCTTCAGGTTGGTTGTGAAAAGCTATTAAACCAATGCTGGGACTTGCACGAAAAGGTAACATCATACAAAATCTGCATAGTGCTTAGGGCTACTACCTTACAGCTCGCAAGGCTAGTTAGTATTCTGCCCCAAACACTGTTTTCTCGCAACTGATTTATAGCACACTACCGGTCAAAAGTTTTAGAACACCTCAGGTTTTATAGAAATGCACACAGTTTAATTTCTATGTTTCATTAACTCAAGCCATAGAACGTATAAACAAAGGCAAATAAAATAAGTCAAGGAATCATTAAGGGTACAAAATTGTATTTACATTTTTGATTCATCAAAGTAGGTACTTTTTGCTGCTAAAAAAGCAAAAAACAGACCATCACACTTCTTCCTTCATGTTTGACAGTTGGTGAGGAACCAACCTTTCACAAAACACAAAAAATTTTCAAACATAGCCAAAAAATATTTTGTATATTCCTGTTTGCTCACATGATGAAAAGTCTGGTGTCAAATCTAAAACAAGAGTCAAAAAGACTAACTACCGAATGACTAATCAGCCCACTTTCATTTTTACTCAATTTTCCAGACAATGTCTCACAATGCATTGGGGCATTGTTGATCATATGCCCCTTGGACAGCAGGTCTCTTAGGTTAATGACAAAATATCGGAGTGATGGTTCTATAACTCTACTGTCAGCACAAATACTCAGGAGCAACACAGACTGTTACATGTATTTGCATGGGCTAGTGGACCGGGTAAATGAAGTATGATTAGTGAGCAAATAATGAGGGAAAGCGGAGTTTGAAAAAGAGTCACATTCAGCTTTCACCATTTAAGAATGCCCATTTAGCACTGACAATTTCTAGATCAAGCTCTGATGTGGGACATTTGTAATGCAATAGTTACAGGCACAATTAACACAATTAACTAATGGATATATATTGTTGTTTTTTATTTTAGTTAATCAGTTTCAAAGTACTTAATTCTTTTTGTCTGTTTAAACATACTTGGTCTTTAGGTGTTCTAATTCTATATTTAGTCTATAAAAGGTATGCTTGCATTTTACCCAAGACATTGCTACATCACTCTCAGACAAAAATAAACCAAACTGAAAGAGTGCAGCAATGTGGATGTGTAAGCAGATTTCTTTCAGCATGACATCATCTATGAAGCCTATTTTTTGGAATGGGTATGAAGACTAATCCAGAAACAAAATAAGAAGTGAATGAAACCAATTTATAGAACAAGCAACACAGTGGACAAGTATAGGAATCTTGACTAAACAGGTGTGTCCCTATGTCATGCCATTTGAAAACAAGACCCAAGATTGTAAAACACTTGGATTCTGCATAAGCTAAAAGCAAATAAGATTCTGACTAACAGAATTTACTGATCAAAGAATTCAGCAGGAGAGCTCAGAACAGAGTATTCTAATCACTTGGCAGGTTTTTCATCCTTTTGCCACAGACAAAACATGACATGACTTGATTTCTAACCATGGAATGTTCAGTGGTCAGAGAGCTTGAATTACTACAAAATGAACTGTTTGAGCAGACAAGCTGTTAATTAAGAGTACTGTGATCAAACAAAAGGTCATTAGTAAACTACCAAGTGTTCACGGCTAGCCTCTTTCCGTTTTATCTGACTCTCTGAATAGTATTAGAAAAAACAAAATGAATGAAACAAAAAAAAAAAAAAAACAAAAAAAACAAAAAAAGGAAAGCCAATTATGGGATCACCTGCTGAAGTTGTGGTCTAGTGAGACGAATGGCAGAGGGGAGCTTGGCTCCACTCGGGATGATGGGCAGTTTCCTGTGGCTGGGTGAAGTGGTGAGCGCAGCAACACAGGCAGAGGAGATGTCAGCGGACTGGCTCTTGCACAGGCAGGGTGCCTTCTTGTGGAGAGGATCCGAGCGGGTGGAGAAGAGGGCTAGAGGACTTGGGGAGCGGAGTAGGGGACTGGAGATCCGGCTGGGCTCGGGAAGTGGAGGATGAGAAGAGGAGAGCTGTGAGAACATATGGATGGGAAAAGGCAATGAGAAATGGTTGCTGCTTTATCCAAAAACCATGAAATATACTGTAACTGAGTCAAACAGTTCATTCTAAAGTATAAGAGAACAGACAAGGGGAACAAATTAAAAGGAGAAACAGAAAATACCACCCAGCTATTTGAGTGCTGCCCTTTAAAGATATAAATGTATATCGAATTGATCTGAAAGAGGCTTCAAATGAGCCAGACACTCTGCAGAATAAAGACAATGTGAGCAAAAAGTAAGAACAAGTGACATGAAGGTTTACTTGAAAATATTTCACCTGCTAAAATGTACCAATCAACATATACAAAGATTCATCGCCTCATTATCTAACCTGAAAACATGAAACCTGCACAGAGATAGTAACTAGACCAAGACAGTCTGAAAAACTACAGAATTCAACACGCTTTAAAAGATCACATCCTAGTAAAGCAGTCAATGCAAAAGAAACAAAAATGTCAGAAAACAAAATGATGAAGCCCAACTTAGGTAATACATTGACAAAGTCAGAGTTACAGAGTTTTAAAAGTTTTCTAAAAAAATGACTTTATCCCAGTCCATCCTATCAATAAGTTTTCATCGTAAGAAAAGCAAAATCTTTGATAACAAAAAGACATTAAGCCCGGTAGAGCTTGCAAAGTCCTACTGAATTGTATAAACTTGTGCCAAAAATTAAAGATCTCTAAAATGGAACTATATTGTAATATGTCTTTAAGTCCTTAGAGTGAAGAAATATTTAATTTCTCCACATAACCTGCTTCCATTTATGTTGCTACATGTTCCTTTTAGAAAACTTGCTTTAAAACAACTCAAGTGCTGGATTTAGTATTGGCTGCATTATGGATACAATAAGAAGTGAAGCAAAATGACACCTTTAATTGACTAACAGAACAGTTTACAATTTGAAAGCTTTCAAGGCAACTGAAGCCCCTGATCAGGCAAGTTGTAGTACAGAAACTGAAGTTCCTAGTGATTAGATGTACAATAGGGAAAAAAAAAACAGCATTCAAAAACCTTCAAGTGGGTTATCGTCAGTGTCAAAAATTAACAGTCCTCTCCAGCCGAAGATTCATTTAGCAGGAGAGGAGAACAATACATAGTCAAGATCTTTTGATAAGATATGTATCCAACAATGTCTTTGGATGCTTTTGATGATTTTACAATGTAGATCTGTAATTGAATCAACTGGTTTAGTCACAAAGATATAAATAATCATACATAATCTTCATATCTAGTCATAAAACTCTTATCTCTATTTAAACCATGTTGTAATGTGTTGAATTTGACTGTCAGTTCAACTTCCCATTCCTTTCTAACCTGCTGTGTCTTGAAGTTGCCCATAAGCAGTGTGACCTTAAAATCCTTCTCACAGTGTCCACTGCTGATGAAGTGTGCTCCTACAGGTACATCTCTATTACCTGTAACAGTACTGGTGAGGTTCACACTCCCACTTGCCTTTTGGGAACCTCTTGAACAGCCAAGTATTGATAATTGTAACTGAGATGAGTTGGGCAGATGAGGACACAAGCATCCAGACAGGGGCAGGTGTAAAAAGTGAAAAAGTGCTTTTATTAAGACAATCTAAATGAAACGTGCTCAAATTAAAGTGCAGTTCTCCATCCCTTATGTCAATTAATAAATAATCCATAAAAAACAGTTTACAGTAATCCCTCCTCGATCGCGGGGGTTGCGTTCCAGACCCCCCCGTGATAGGTGAAAATCCGCAAAGTAGAAACCATATGTTTGTATGGTTATTTTTATATATTTTAAGCCCTTATAAACTCTCCCACACTGTTTATAAATATTCCCTGCAGAGTTATACAGCATAATCCCTTTGTATTCTCTTAGATATTAGGTAAGATTCATTGAAATTATGTATATAAACACACTGTTTATATACAGTAAAACCTAAATATTATTTTAAAGATATTGAATGTCTCCGATATCACATATGTTACAGCCATTACGATAGACAGGCCACCAGCAATAAATATGTACAACGCAAGAAAAATAGTATACAGTAAATTTGTGTACAGTGACACTAAACGTACGTACATGTACTAAGTACTGTAAGTAGAAAATTAATTATGGTTACTCACCAACGATGACTTGTCCGATAACAATGAGTTTAATTTTACTGCACAACAAAGGAGAGCGTTACAGTTCTTCCAAAGTAGCCACTTCAGGCGATTGTGTAGCACTGCTATTGTTCTTCTTCTGGCAGTCTTTAATGCAAATCCCTAAAGCAGATTCCATCCAGACTACTGCCTTATTACATCCACTTACAACTCGTTTTGCACCCTGGTTAAAAGGACACTGCGGCCGTAGATCTTATATTCCTTTCCTACTTTTTAAATAAAAAGAATCGTAGCCTTCAACAAATCCAAAACGTTTACCTTTTCGGCAATCGTTAACATCTTCCGTCTGCGCTTGGGCACTGCCCCTGAAGCAGTAGCAGATCGTTTTGGAGCCATAATGAAGGGCTTGACTATGCACAAAGATAAACACAAAAGAGCACAACTCTTTACACAGAGAAACACGCTGATGCTGAATGAGCGAGACAAGACTTCCTGGTTAAAACTGCATTCAGCAGGCAGGAACTTAACTGCGTGCTCTGATTGGTTAGCTTCTCAGACAGGAGAACTTAACTGCGTGTTCTGATTGGTTAGCTTCTCAGACAGGAGAACTTAACTGCGTGTTCTGATTGGTTAGCTTCTCAGTCATCCGCCAATAGCGTCCCTTGTATGAAATCAACTGGGCAAACCAACTGAGGAAGCATGTACAGGAAGTAAAAAAGACACATTGTCCGCAGAACCCGCGAAGCAGCAAAAAATCTGCGTTATATATTTAGTTATGCTTTCATATAAAATCCGCGATAGAGTGAAGCCGCGAAAGTCGAAGCGCGATATAGCGAGGGATTACTGTAGTCCGTGGAGGTTAAAATCTATCACAAAATACACAATTAAAATGAGGTTATAAAGTTCAAAAGGCAGGAAGCCTCTTTGTAAAATTCAGTCCCCAGTGTATCCCTTTAAAATTGCAACTTTACTTTACAGGCCTGGGACCCTGCAGTCTATGGCTCCCTGGAGGGTTCACTATCTGAGCCTCCCCTCGCTCTGTCATTCTCCCGCTGCCTCTCCCCAAACTTGCACGAGAGTGAGCACCACATTACTCCAGCTCCCTAAGCCGTTCAGGAAACCCTGAGCATCAGCCTCACGCTCCTGCTTTCCTTCACCCACCTTTAACCTCTGACTTTCTGTTTCTACCTTTCATCTATCTTCTTCCTTTTCCCCTCTGCCATGCCAGCTCTCCTTTATATGCCTCCAGAAGTACAGCGTTTCAATCACAAACTGTGGAAAACCATTGGAGCTATCAAGATAGACCACACACTCACAGGCTCCAGCTCCATTTCAACTAACCCACCAACCTCCCCCACAGCCATGCGAGCATACACTCACAGAGATCAGGCCAGCCATTTATTTATTTAAAATGGACCTCTATTTTGTAGCCAGTGTTTGTCCAGTTTATCCCATATAGAGTACAATATTAGGATATTTCATAAACCGAATTAGGTAGACCACATTAGACAATCAACAAGAAAATGATCACTTTATATGATGTTCTTGTTGGCAGTGTGGTATAATTACACAATCTGTATTACAAATGTAAGCACAGGTTTTACATTTTTTCTGTTGGTTCATTCAGGGAGCTTCAGGCAATTAGTTGCTGCAGGTTTGGTGGTTGTCTGCATGCCAGGAGGGGAGATTCTGGAAATACATTTAGCAGCGTGTCAACATTATTTAGTTTTTATAATTTTGAGAAATACTTCAAGATGTGGGTTACAAGTGACAACAAATGGGATGCGGTTCTTGTTTTCTTTGGCTTTATATTGCAGTAGGTTGTCTCTAGGTATGGCAATAGCTCCTCTTATTTGAGTGATCATTGTTTTGTGAGTATAATCTTGTCTGAGCTCCTGCAATTGAATGGTGTTTCTTTTATATTGTATATAAACTCAGGGAACTCCAGTTTCTGTACTACAACTTGCCTAAAGAAGGCACTTGAAAGCTTGCATATTGTAATCTCCTCAGTTAGCCTATAAAAGGTGTCATTTTGCTGTAGTGGCTGCATGAACAACAATATTTAGCTAGGGGACAATCATGAGTTCTCTGTAAGGAGCACATGGTATGTACAAGTGTAATTGAGGAAAACCATTTAGATCAGTTAACACAGAATGTAAACATGGAAAAGAATTTAGATCAGCTAACATCACATTATAAAATGACCTTGAGAGATATTTTGGATGCAGTGGCTCCCATTAAAACAAAAGTGATCATAGTACATAGAAACTCTCCCTGGTTTAATGAAACCACTCGCGCTCCTAAATCAGAGTGTCAAAAAGTGCATGGACAGAGAATTTTAAAAAATATAATAAAGCTATCTTTAAAGCTTGCTCGGATTACTATTATAAAATAATAGATAGCAATAATACAAATCCTCGGGTACGGTTTAGAACAGTGGCTAATTTAACAAAAAGTGAATTTAGATCTACAGTGCAAAATACCAACAGATATTATCAGTACAGACTTTATTAACTATATTAATGAGAAGATTACAAATATAAGATCCCAAATGCAAACTAGCTTGGCAGCCCCTGTCTCACATTGCATTCAACACTTTAGAAACTTTAATTCTGTAACTGAGCAGGAATTCTTGACTTTAATTTCTAAAATGAAACCTGCTACTTCTTCCCTAGATCTGGTGCCAACAAAACTAGTAAAAAGTGCAATGGATGTTCTTGCAGCGCCTATTCTTAACATTATTAATAGCTCATTATTCTATGGCACAGTACCTGATGCACTAAAAGTGTCAGTCATCAAACCATTACTTAAAAAGTCAGACTTAGATCCACATATACTTAATGATTATAGACCCATTTCAAATTTACCTTTTCTTTCTAAAATACTTGAAACAGTAGTTGCCAATCAGCTTCAGTCACACCTTACGCATCACAATTTACCTGAGAAATTCCAGTCTGGTTTCCGCACCGGTCATAGTACAGAAACGGCACTAACGTGTGTTGTAAACGTCATTTTGATATCCACTGATGAAGGATATTATGCAGTGTTTGACACTACTGACCATTCTATTTTACTGCACAGGCTGGAAAATGAAGTTAGGCTTACAGGCACCGTCCTTGTCTGGTTTAGTTCTTATTTATCAAATTGACTCCAACATGTACAGAAATGTGCTGACAGTACTCTGTCATTACACATAGAATTCAGATATGGTGTCCCACAAGGCTCAGTACTGGGACCTTTACTGTTTTCACTTTACATGCTTCTACTCGGATCTATCATTAGAAAACATCATGTTAATTTTCATTCATACGCAGATGACACCCAGTTATACCTTTCATTAGTACAAATGAAGTTTCTCCAATTGTTGTCTTTAATTAGTTGTGTTAGTGAATTAAAGGAGTGGATGGATGATAACTACTTGCCTTTAAACACAGAAAAACAGAGATGTAAATTATTGGAGGAAATGATTCTGATCACAACAATATTTTGTTATCATTTGACTCAGTTTGAATCACCATTAATTTTGCTGAATCAGCCCGCAGACTCTGCGTTATCTTTGATTCTAGAATGTCATTTAAAGTACACATTACAAAGTTGTCTAATCATGTTTCTTCCATCTTAAAAGTGTTGGGAAATTAAGGCATTTTCTAAATAAGCAAGATTCTGAGAAATGAATTCATGCATTTATTTCTAGTAGGATTGACTACTGCAATGTGGATGTTCAAATTGTTCTTTACAGAGTTTCCAGTTAATCTAAAATGCTGCTGTAAGAATTATTACAAGAACAAGAAAATATGAACACATAACTCCAGTTCTTAAATCCTTACACTGGCTCCCGGTTAAGTTTAGGGCAGATTTCAAAATCCTCTTTTTAATATATAAAGCCTTAAATTGCCAAGGTCCAGCTTACTTGTCTGAACTTATCATGACTTACAAACCAGAATGCATATTAAGATCTCAAGATGCCGGTCTGCTTATGATTCCAAGGATTAATAAAATAATAGTTGGCGGTCAAGCTTTTAGTTACTGGGCTCCTAAACTGTGGAATGATCTGCCTGTTACTATAAGAGGCGCCCCTTTGGTCTCAGGTTTCAAATCCCGGCTGAAGACTCACTACTTCAGTTTAGCATATCCTGACTAGAGCTGCTGATTAACTATACAGACTGCATCTCTATTGCTAGTCATTAGCACTAAAACATAAGTAATATGATAGTTATAATTTGTTACAAACCCTTACCTATTCTGTTTCTCTTCTTGGTATTCAAATGTGCCACTTGTTGCCACTGTCCACCTGCCAAATTGTTTTGCCCACCTAAGGTAAAGTCGTATCTGATGGAGGATCGCAGGAATCATTGGGTAGAGGGGTTCTTTCATTGGACTGGCTGGCCCAGCACTGACTGAGCTGTGGAATGGCCAATAGGGGGAGGCAGCTTGATGGCCAAGGTCTCCAGGACTCTGAACAAATCCAAATTGAATTATGTAATATCATCTCCTGTTGAATTCTGCTCTGTACTTGTAATATTTCTACTGCACTATTATATTGTATTGAGGATTACTTGTGTTTTGTTCTGTGTATTGTATTGTATTTACCCCCGTTTTTGACACCCACTGCATGCCCAACCTACCTGGAAAGGGGTCTTTCTTTGAACTGCCTTTCTCAAGGTTTCTTCCATTTTTTTTTTTATCCCTACAAGGGTTTTTTTGGGAGTTTTTCCTTGTCTTCTTAGAGAGTCAAACCTGGGGTAGCAGTCAAAAGGCAGGGCCTGTTAAAGCCCATTGCGGCACTTCTTGTGTAATTTTGGACTATATAAAAATAAATTGTATTGTATTGTACAGTGGAAATAAGAAGATCAACTCATATCCCTGTTGCCTTGTATGCTCTCGAGGCTCCTCAAGGATAGAAGTTGCTGCCCATATTGGCCTTCCCAGCACAGGAATGAGGTTTATTATAATAATTTTAAATGGCTATTTTTATAATAGTTAAAATAAAATGTATAAAATTACTAGTTAGTACTGACTGAAAAATAAATTCTATTGCGTTATTCATATTTGTTTTCTTTTTTTTTTTTTTTAAGTTTATTTAGGTACTCCTTATTTTGCTGCTGTTTTTCTACACCTAATCCTCACAAAATCCATAAATTCTTTCATAGCTCTTACTGAATCTGACTAAAATTCTTCATCACTCCACTGTGTCCAAAAACTTGCTATGCACCATCTATTATGTATTGTTTAATGCATGTAGTGATACAATGTATTGCATTTGTCATCCCAACAGATGATGCATCACAAACATGTAGTAATAAAGTACATTTTTTCTGTCATATTTACAGATGGCACACCACAGACATTTGAAGTAGTGCATTTTATTACTAGAAATGTTTGTGCCATGCCATTTGTTAGAATGAAAATGCAACGTATACATCTCTAATCACACACATGAGCATGGGGGACAGTTTACAAGATCAAATAGTGGTATCTGTCAGCCAGTACGAGGGTTGGTGCTTTCACTTGACCCTCTCTCCTCTTATTCCCCTACATTCCAGTCGAAGACCCAGACTCATAGTCAATAACCAGTAATCCACCCCCTGCTGAGATCACGTCCGGCTAATCCTGACAAAATCATTTCTGCTACCATAACTCCCTTATCCTGCCACATAGGTTGCAGTTCTGGTTGTCTTGACTCACCCTTTTCCTCCTACCAAGCATATTTATAGAGTAGTCTCAGTTTGTTAGCCAATTCAACTGTGAACTCCGCTTTGTAAAACGTGTTTTCTTTGCTCTGCTGTTTTTACCAGTATACAGAGTTGCATTCCCCAAACTTTTTTCAGTCTGCTATCCGATATTTTATCGTATTGTGTTATATGCCATTTGGTGTGGGACTCATAAAAGCACTGCTAATGTTTGTGAGTTGCCATCTGGTGCAATGACAAATGCAATACATTTTTAGAACTACAAATGTTTGTAATGCACAATCTGTTGATACTTATTTTATTAAGGTGGACAATCTAAAGCTCAACTGACAGCAAAGATTTAATGTAATGTAATAATATACAGCTCTTAAAATTCGTCTCAGATGATCAGGTATCCCACACAAAAAGTAATTCCTGGAAAAATCACATTTTAAATGCAAAAATTTCTTGCATGTAATTATTTATTAAAGAATTTCTCTTTCTTATTGCAAACGTAGTCAATGTGCTATTCACATTACAGTGTACAACCTGGTCTAGGTTTAAAAGAAAAAAAAAAAAAAAGGGAATATCCGAGTGCGATGTTCGGGTTAATAAAGCTTATTGAAGGAATTGGGATACGAGTTGTGGGGGTTGGGTAAGGTTGACTATATATGTAGGTGTCCTCAGATTGGCCGGGGGAAGACCGTCGTTGTAAGATAGTTAAACAGCAGATGTATTATAGTTCGGAGAGCCGAAAGAAGGAAAAAGAAAGTACAGTTTCAGGCAAAACGCCGAAACGAGTCCAAGTAAGATAGTTGAAGAGAGTAGAGGCAGAACGCCGAAACAAGGAGGAAAGAAAAGGAGTTTCAGGCAAAACTCCAAAACAAGGAGGAAAGGAAAATAGTTTCAGGCGAAACGCCAAAACTAGACGGAAAGAAAAGAACGAGTAAAGAGAGGCACTGTTGAGGCAAAACGCCAAAACAAGACGAAAAGACAAAGAAAAGAGAGAGGCGCTGTTGAGGCAAAATGGTGAAACAAGACGGGAAGAAAGAACGAGAAGGAGAGACACTGTTGAGGCAGCACGCCGAAACAAGACGTAAAGAGAGAGAGAGAGAGAGAGAAAAAGAGAGAGTCACAGTTAAGGCAGCACACCAAGACCAGATGGAAAGAAAGAAAGAGAAATGAGAGGTGCTGTTGAGGCAAAACGCCGAAACAAGACGGAAAGAAAGAAAGAGGAACTAACTTTAACAACCAGCTAAAACATAAAAGGAATTCGGTGATAAAGGGAAAGATGGCAGGACACCAGTGCAGAAGAAGCGTGTTTGAGAAAGAGGGAGACGAGAGGCCTAAAGGAGGTACCCAAGTATAAAGAGGAATAAATAAAACAAGGTTGTGTTTTTTTTTTAAGTGGCATGAGTAAACTTTCAAGTGAAGGGGCCAGTTTCTGTTTTGGTTTGTTTGGCCACTATGCAACCAAGCTACGTTTGGGGCCCCAAACGGAGTGAGTAATATATATACTGTGTAAATAAGTCCTGGGTGAGTTCACCAGTAGTTTTGGACCCACGATACATTTATAGATGTAAATATTTTAGTGTTTGTGTTTTATGCATTGTGTATATATTTGTAAATACCTCAAGTTTGGAAAAATATTCATGTTTCAAGTAAGTAAAGATAGTTTTGTTTTATTAATATCTGAATAACAGTGTTTGGATTATGTATCAAAGGGCTGAAGGTGGGCTATTGTGAACCTGCCAACAATAGAGGTGGCGACACCGTTATAAAGAGCTCAGGTCCTTGTCTACCGATAAAGGGATGGTGGTGCAAGGGGGTTAGAAGTGTATAACAGTGCCTTATTTGTTACTTAAGAATTAAATTATGTTGTTTAGGTTTTTTTTTTACATTTGCATGAGCAGGATGTTCTTGACCAACACACGCATATTGACTTGGATTGTTTAGAGAATTCAAACTCAATTTTGCTTCTTTTTATTTGACAAAATTTTAAGGATTGTGATCCTTGATACTCGCAATCATCTTTTCTTTAAAAATGTTTATACTGGAGTGACTGCCTTTAAACTGAATCTGAAAAGAAAATCAGTGACAAACACAAAAAGACAAAATGTATTCCACAAGAATAACTTTTAAGAAAACTGATTGCAGATGTGGCCATGGCTGAGGGTGCCACCTCTCTAACTATGAAAAGAAGGACCATCGAGCCACAAAATGAAGACTTTGAAGGCCTCTTTACCCTAAAATTCCACAATACAGTGGAACCTCGGTTCACAAACGTCTCAGAACACGTACAAATCGGTTTATGACCAAAAAGTTCGCCAAACTGTTGCATCTGTTCACGACCACAGACTCTGTATACGAAAAAGCCAGTTTCCCTTTCAGTTTGTGCACGCCGATGATTTCCGCACGTGTTCAGTCTCTCCCTGTGCAGCAAGCAAGAGAGAGAGAGAGAGAGAGACACACACAGACAGACACAGACACACGAGAGAGAGAGAGAGAGAGAGAGAGAGAGAGAGAGAGAGACACACACACACACAAGAGAGACGGCTGGACGCATAAGGCCAAGAAGGCAGTTAAAGAATGAACCAGGCTTGGTTTTAAAGAGACAGATCCGAGCATTGTTTTAACCTCGTTGTATTTAATGAAGACTTTTTTCTATTGGATGTTAACCTCCACTTCACTTCTGTTTACAGCGATCAGTTCGTAGCGTGCATTGTTGCAATGTTACATTTCTTGGTGGTTTATTAAATTACGGATTATTCAAATGTTCATTTTTTTTCCTGTGCTTAAAACTCATTAAAAAAAGTGTTTTTAGCAAGCGGTTCGTAGTGCTATAACGCAAACTCTTGCAGTGTTAGTTCAGTGTTATTCAATGTTTTTACATTTAGTTCAATATTACGCGGTGCATTCTATGGTATAATTAACTATATTTGTGCTTAAAAATCTTTAAAAAAATATATTTACATACAGTTTGTATGGTCTGGAACAGATTAATTGTATTTACATACAATCCTATGGGGGAAATTACTTCGGTTCACGAGTTTTAGAACAAATTATAGCTGTGAACTGAGGTTCCACTGTACATGTTTGTATTATGGTCTTTTACAACTGTGCTTTGGTTTCACAATAGCTCAAGGTAATCTCAAAGCAGATCTGTTATGTCTGCTGTCAAACTAATAATGGTCACTGTCACGCTTAAACCCACATACTCCAATTCAGAAGACCAGGGATCAAGAGCCTGTCCTAGAAGTACTGAAGAGAAAGATGGAAAGAAGGCCTGGACATAAAATTAGATAATTGCAGAGTCCACTAAGGCACATGCAAACAACCACACCGTTGGATCCTGTACTATCAAAACAGTCCAACAAATCTAATATATTAGTTACAAATGCGATTTATCAGTACAAAAAACTGGATTTTTTTTATTAACAAAGACCATGGTGAAAAAATAAATATACCCCCAATGAAGGTGTAAGGAATAACACTTGATAAACAGTAATACAACAAAAGAAGAGTCCAATCAATCAGGTGACCACCAGGTAATTGGCAATCAAGGGTGGTATTTACCAAGTAAAATCCCCTACCACCATTCAATGCTGGAAATAATGGCACGACATGGAAGAGAAATGTCACAGGACTTTTCTTTACACAAAAAAGATCAAGGCAATAATAAAATTAGTAAAGTATTTCTAATCATTGGATTGGAATACAGTAGCGAAAGTAATTCACAAATTTAGAAAGGATGGACTTGTGGCAAGCTCTCCGAGATGTCCAGGCCATCCACGGAAGCTAACTTCTCCTTGTAAGCATTTTGTACTAAGAACATTTGAGGAAAATAGCCATGCAAGCTCCTCACAGTTAGCTAAAGCAGTAGAAAGCAAACTTGGTGTGACACAATACAACGTATGCTACAGAGGAGTGGCATGCAATGGTGTCATCCACAAAGGAAACCACTGCTAAAGCTCATGCACAAAAAGATGGTTAGCATTTGTCAGAGTCCATGTTGACAAAGGAGAAGATTACTGGGAACGTAAATTTTGAAGTGATGAGACAAAGGTAAATCTTTTTGGAACTGGTGGCATCCACACTGTTTGGTATCACAAGGGGGAGGAGTATAATTAAAAATGAATGGTACCCACAGTAAAGCGTGGTAGTGGCAGCAGTGTTGTTCTGTATGGTTGTATATGTCCTGCAGCTGTTGGGGAATTGCACTTCATTAATGGCACCATAAATTCACAAATGAACTGCGAAATACAGAAGAAGAAGAAGATGCTACCATCTCTCTATGTCATGGGGCACCAAGCACTCTTTTAACATGATAATGACCCCAAACAAGTCCACTGCTGCATTTCTGAAGAAGAAAAGAGCAGAAGTGTTTCAGTGGTCAAGCATGTCACCCAACCATAACTCAACAGGGTATCGGTGGGGACTTCTGAAAGACAGGTTGAGCATCATTCTCCACCAAGCATCCAGGCTCTGAAAAAGCTAATTCTCAAGAATAGAGAAAGATAGATATGGCAGTGTGTTATTTATTCCATATTTAGGAGAGTTGGTGCTTTTCTTAAAAATCATGGATACCATATAAAATATTTGGTTTTGTGGCATTTGTTGTAGAGTGTATTTATTTTTGTAACACCTCATTTAAATAAAACGCATTATTCTCTTATCCTAATGATGTTCAGTTTTATGAAAATTCTGCTACTTGTCCTGGTGTTCATCTTGAAATGAATAAAAATCTTAATTTTTCAAAGGGGGAGTACTGTATGCTGGGGATCAGTAAGGTGGCAGTGCCAATAAGTGTGCACAACTCTGCCGCCAAAGCCAAGTACAGATTAAGTATAGTTTCATAAGCCATCTTAAATTTCCTAACTTAATACCATTCACACCTACAAACTTATGTTTTCTGCTCCACCATCTTAATGCTGCAGAAAAATCTACTCTGACAGGAAAAACAGAAGAGTATGGATGAAAAGAAAAAATAAGGAACTTTATTTTATTCTCTAGATTTTTGTATACTCCACTGAAACAATTTTACTTTGCTTGTCTGGCTTTTCGGCTAGAAACAAGTGGAAATCATGCAAAATTGAAGTTAAAATAGCAGAAATAACAAAAAATTTGAAAAAAAAAAAAAAACTAAGGAAAAAAATAGCTGACAACTTTTCATTTTTTGAAAATTTTTTGCTCTGACGTCACATCTGATGAAGACCATGGAGCGGCTGCTGCTTCGCCACCTGAGGCCACAGGTCCGTCACGCCCTCGACCCTCTGTAGTTCGCATACCAGGAGAAGGTGGGAGCGGAGGATGCCATCATCTATATGCTTCATCGATCCCTCTCCCACCTGGACAGAGGCAGTGGTGCTGTAAGAATTATGTTTTTGGACTTCTCTAGCGCCTTCAACACCATCCAACCTCTGCTCCTTAGGGATAAGCTGACTGAGATGGGAGTAGATTCACACCTTGTGGCATGGATTGTGGACTATTTTACAGACAGACCTCAATATGTGCGTCTTGGGAACTGCAGGTCTGACATTGTGTGCAGCAATACAGGGGCGCCGCAGGGGACTGTACTTTCTCCGGTCCTGTTCAATCTATATACATCAGACTTCCAATATGACTCGGAGTCCTGCCACGTGCAAAAGTTCGCTGATGACACTGCTATTGTGGGCTGCATCAGGAGTCGGCAGGAGGAGGAGTACAGAAAGTTAATCAAAGACTTTGTTAAATGGTGCGACTCAAACCACTTACACCTTAACACCAGCAAGACCAAGGAGCTGGTGGTGGATTTTAGGAGGCCTAGGCCTCTCATGGACCCTGTGATCATCAGAGGTGACTGTGTGCAGAGGGTGCAGACCTTTAAATATCTGGGAGTGCAGCTGGATGACAAATTGGACTGGACTGCCAATACTGATGCTCTATGTAAGAAAGGTCAAAGCAGACTATACTTTCTGAGAAGGTTGGCATCCTTCAACATCTGCAGTAAGATGCTGCAGATGTTCTACCAGACGGTTGTGGCGAGTGCCCTTTTCTACGCGGTGGTGTGCTGGGGTGGCAGCATAAAGATGAAAGACGCCTCAAGCCTGGACAAACTTGTTAAGAAGGCAGGCTCCATTGTAGGGTTAAAGTTGGACAGTTTAACATCTGTGGCAGAGCGACGGGCACTAAGCAAACTCCTGTCAATCATGAATAATCCACTTCATCCACTTAACAGTGTCATCTCCAGACAGAGGAGTAGCTTCAGTGACAGACTTTTGTCACTGTCCTGCTCCACTGACAGACTGAGGAGATCGTTCCTCCCCCACACTATGCGACTCTTCAATTCCACCCGGAGAGTAAATGCGAACATTAATTTTATTTTAATTCTTTTCGTTTTTATTATTATTTAATTTAATATTGTTTCTTTGTATCAGTATACTGCTGCTGGATTATGTGAATTTCCCCTTGGGATTAATAAAGTATCTATCTATCTATCTATCTATCTAAATGCAAACATCATCAGAAACACATTTTCTGCAATATTAATGCTGAAATGCTTCTTAAACTGCAGGATTTTGCACCCCACAATTTCAAAAATAAACATCATGCCCTGATATAGATCTTTAATATGTTTTATTGTTATTTTTTTCACTGCTTAATATCCATCATCCATTCATTTTCCTAACCCACTTATTGGGTGCAAGGCAGAAACAAATCTCCGGCAGAAACACCACCATGAAAAATTATGTTTAAAGTGAAAACAGTATTCCAACGCTCATTCTGCAAGCTTTTACAACCCTTATATATCATCAGTTCCTTTTTATCCCCCAGAACAGTTCAGCCTACCTCACACTGGCAGTGAACTGAAGTTGCTTTGAACCGCTAACACACACTTAGTAGACAGTAATTTAGACTTAAGTTTTGACTAACTCAAAGGTGGTATTGAACATACAGTATATATCATTTTAATGTAATTCTGTGTGCCTTTGACTTGCTGCAGGTTCCCCACACATTTTCTTCTTTGTTATTTGCTTCTGGCTTCAACTAATTTACTCAAAGATGGATACACAGCCTTGTAGTTTGGTGCCTCCTCCATCAGTTTCATATGTTTTCTAGGGGTGATGCAATAAGTTAAGACAGGTGAAGTCAGGTTAGGGAGCATGCACTGGTACAGCACGTTGCTACACCTACCACACAACAAAACAGTTTGGGATCCTAGTTGGCAATACCCCAGGCAAACACACGGTCCAGTCAGACCTTCTGGAAATGACCCAGTAACTGCCACAGCGAGGTATTACATGGGCGTACCCTTGGCCTGGCCCAGCCACTCAGGTAATGTGAGCTGGATCACCGTAACTGACACTCCTTTACAATGCAGGTAATGCGCCTCATTCAGAAGTCCGTGAGCAACCGTTCATTTGACACAAAGTCAAACCAGCAGTACCCAAGGATTCTCTGAAGAGACACAGTACCAAAGGAGCCCAGTCTTCATCTCAGGTGACTGCATAGTGTCCACGTCATGCAACCATATAGCAAGACAGGAATCAAGGTTGACACTGTCTCCAAAGACAGACACACTGCTGACGGCTGTGCCTAAGAGACAATTAAAGGCCTGGATCTTGG
This sequence comes from Polypterus senegalus, assembly GCF_016835505.1. NCBI lineage: Eukaryota > Metazoa > Chordata > Cladistia > Polypteriformes > Polypteridae > Polypterus > Polypterus senegalus. The sequence goes on along the minus strand of NC_053171.1, from coordinate 60,935,314 downwards.
TTTTTATCCAGGACACTCGCAAGCCTAGGCACTCAGGACTCCTTGCTCAGTCCCCGAGAACCCCAATCAGAGCATCCATTGAGCCGGCAAAGATCACAGCATCGTTGGAAAAGTCAAGATCAGTGAAACTTTCTTCACCAATAGAATAAGTTAAGACACACACCATAAATCATGGTTAACGCCAAGGTAGAAAATGTAAATTTTGGGGTCAAAAGACTGGAATGTTGTTTCATTATCATAGAAGCACCATTTGAAAACTAAAGAAGATAACAATGATATAACTATAAAATTAAATGACTGCCAAGACAGAAGGCACTTCCTTTCAGTATACTGCTGCTATGAAAGTGGACCTCGATAAAGGACCTCAACATGAGAAGGAGATATTAACATCACCAATAGTATTTTCTGTATTCTGGCAAAATCATTGGTATTAGCTTAGAAGACCAGCAGGCTAAAGGTACATGAAATCTGTGTAGATTAGATTAGAATTTTTGTTTTTTTCCTTCATCATTGTTAGCTAGGTCCATTAAGTAATTAATATTTAACCATATTAAAAACACATTTACACAAAAATTTTTCTGAGTGCAGTTGCTGATATTTTGCATTTTAATAACACTATTAAAATGGGACGACATGCCGAACAGCGTCCCAAAGATTGTTTATCTGATGCCAGAGCAACCACAGGCTCATAGTTGAAGCAACTCCAAAAAGTGGTTGCGCTATAAGCACCTGTCATTGGGTCATTGGGTGATGCAGGGAACAGTATTATTTGGCCACTAACCTGGTCACGACCCTACCTGACTGCTGTGTCTGTGTATAGGAGAGTGGAAGATCCCGCTAAAATAAATAACCATGCTGTTCCTGTTTTAAGCCGAATAAAGCTGGTTTTGCTAAAGTTTGAGACACAGACTTGTGTTTTGAGGTGCAAGAAAGTGACTCTTGCATCACGATAGATAGATAGATAGATAGATATACATACATACACACTTTATTTAGTGCAATTTTTACACACACACACACACACACACACACACACACACAGTGCACCTGAGTGAGGTCCATTTGCAGACCCCTCTAAGACATTGACATTTTCAACACCATATAACATCATGAAGATGAATGAGAGACTGGTCTTAGACTATATAAGCCCTCTTCTGGTAGATCACCAGTTTGCGTATCAGACAAAGACGAGTGGAGGATGCAATTATTGTCTGCTCCACAAGCTTAATTCTCGCCTGGACAAAGCTGGCAGCACTGTGAGGATTATGTTTTTTTGATTTCTCAAAATACCATTTGGCCATACCTGCTATGAGGTAAACTCAGCGAAATGCAGCTGGTGTCCTGGATGATGGCTATCTGTCAGGCAGACCACAGTTTGTGAGACTCAAGGACTGCATCTCTGATACAAAAGTGGGCAACACTGAGGCAACACAAGGAACAGTCCTGTCGCATTTTCTCTTCCCCTCCAACTATATTTACAATAGCAGGTCATGACACTTGTAGAAATTCACATATGATTGCACACTTATGGGGTATATTGATAAGGGGGTGAGACAGAGGAGAAGAGTGATGTGGAGAACTTTGTTTCTTGAAGGAAAGAGAATTGTCTGAAATTAGCAAAATCAAGGAACTACTGATAGGCTTGGGGCACAACAAAGAACCTCTATGCCAGCTCACTATTCAAGGAGTGGATGTAGAAGTGGTCCACTTCTACAATACTTGGGGGTCCACATTAATGACAGGTTGGACTGGTCTTGGAACACAAAAGGACTATATAAGAAAAGGCAGAGCAAGCTTTTTTCCCTTGGCAGACTTTGTTCCTTTAATGTGTGACATCCTTTACATCTTCTATAACTGTGATGGCCAGTATTATTTTCTACACTATTCTGTGCTGGGCTGGTAACATCTATTTAAGAGAAGCCCACCAGAGCCACAAGATAATTAAAAGGGCAGACTAAGTTATAGGACACACTCTGGACCAACCACCTAGAGGCCGTACTGAAGGAAAAAATTAAAACAAAACGGACTGCCATTATGAACAATGCTGTACATCTTCTCTCTGACCCACCAACACTGAGGACTTTCAACCAATGAATCACTCATTGTGTGAAGGAACATGACTAGGGCTCCATTACACCAAACACCTGTATAATTTTCTCTGGGACTAGAAGTACCAAGTCAGAAGTTCTCTTCTCTTTCTTTTTAAATCATTCTGGTGTGTGTGTGCATGCATATATATTTATCTATTTATTTAATGACCTGTAAAAAAGCCAAATTTCCCCCTGGGAGCAAACAGAATTCTGTCTACAAGATTGTCTTTCAATGATCCGTTGTCACAATAATGCACTGTTTAATGCAGATGTACTAACCAAGTGTAGGACCTCATGTAGGCAAAGGTTTTAAGTGTGCCAATGTGATCCGTGAGGTTTATTAAAAACACATTTTATAAAAGAATAGCCACACAAACTAGCTGGCAGCTCTGTTGGAAATTGCCCATACCTGGCAAATATGTAAATATGTGAGTGTTTATAATGAAGAGGATCCATTACAAAGTGAGAAGCCAATCTGCAGCCAATGCTGTCCCCGCCTTTCTGGACTATTACATACATTTGGCAACATCCCTCACTGACTATACATTTCATTGTTTCTCTTTGTGCTGGATATGTATGTATAAATTAACTACGTTTTGTATTTTTTGAGACGGAAATTACATTTTAAAAAGCAATGGCAATTAAATGTACAGTAAAAGAGCAGTTGTTGGTTTTATTTGCACTAAGTTCGGCATTATATTACATAAGATGTGCTGCTCAATATTGTGTGATTTTACAGATCTGTTTTTCCTCCTAACTTTATGGATTAGCCTACTGTATATGTATTGCTACATTGTTAACCTGTATAGTTTTTAGTTAAATGGTCAGCATCCTACAAGTTAAACACACTCCTTTTAAAGACCGCTTAGTTTACGTCAAGTGACTGAGCAAACTACAGCCTATGCTTCTTTCTTTTATATTTTTATTTATCTTAATTAACTTAGTAGTATCGTAAATTAATTAATTTTAGAAATTTTTAATAAATGAATGTTGTCTGCTAAATAAATTATTAAAATACAGTACATAGAAAATACTTAAAGACAGCTACCAAGCAACATTTAATACATTTGTTTCATTTGTAAAACATGTAAAGGATCACAACGCTTCAGTTTATTTACTGAAAAAAAAAAAAGAGTCAGAGATATAAGGTTCTCTGGCCTATAGGGAAAAAAGAAAAGACTGTATTTACATTGTTTGAGCAATCACGGACAATCTTGTTTGATTTTCTTATGAACATTGCAGTTAGAAAGTGCAGTGCGGTGTATGCCTTATTTCTCTTTGGTTACTCTGCTTTTTGTGAGAGGGTCAATCACATCCATTAAAGGCACTGTTTTCACCCGAGCCTCATAAGCAACAATGATCAACTTGTAAGCACTTCATGATTAACAATGAATAAGTAAAAATATTAATAATAAAATATTTTACAGTGAAAAAGTAAAAATATCAATAAAATTAAAAAAAAATAACAAATACAGTACAGACATGCATTCAAGCACCAAGTGCTTTACCTTGCATTCAAATACCGTATACTTATTTTTAATACAGTAGAGTCTCGCTTATCCTACCTTTGCTTATCTGACATATCCAATGTCCCACCGCAAAAAAAAAAAGAAAAAACGCATCAACCGGCAACAAGAACTGCAAGTTGCGAGCGTGAGTGTAGTCTATTTTTTGTTGCTCCTGACTCTACCACAGCTAATTACAGTGGAACCTCGGTTTCCAAGCATAATTCGTTCCGGAAACGCGCTCGCAGTCCAAAGCACTCATACAGTATATCAATGCTAATTTCCCCATAAGAAATAATGGAAACTCAGATGATTTGTTCCACAACCCAAAACTATTCATATAAAAATAATTAACACAAAATATAAACTAAAAATACATAAAGCAAATTAACCTGCACTTTACCTTTGAAAAGAATCATGGCTGTTGTGAGTGAGCTTCTAAACTCTTGTGGGATTCCATCCAGCGGAACGACACGCGGAAGTGCGTCACAAAGCAATCGCAGTCTCCCAACGCTGTAGCAGTTCGCCATAAAAGTGAATCCGAAAGATGCTATAAGCACCTGCCGTGGATGGGTGATACAAGGAACATTATAAATGCGCAGGGCACAGTATTACTTTCCCCCGACCTTGCCTGACTGTTGTGTCTGTGTATAAGAGAGTGGAAGATCCGGCTACAATAAATAACCGCGCTGTTGCTGTTTCAAGCTGAATAAAGCTGGTGTTGCTAAAGTACTGAGACTCAGCTTCATGTTTTCGGGTGCAAGATGGGGACTCGAACATCACAGCACAAACACACACAGTCACAATGCTGTAGTAAACAGTATACGCTCTTACGAATGTTGACTATATGAGTGATGGAGTTAAGGCTCTAGAAACTGCAATTAATTACACTGAGCAACAAGAAGCTGCTACAGGAATCGACATAATGATGCTGCAAAGATGGCGAGACTTGGCAGCGAAGAAATGGCACTCGTCAGGAAAGCAGACTGCAATCAAAAATGTCTTTACATCATCACAGGACTGAACTTTTTAAAGTACAGGACATACTGTATTTAACTTCAGACAATTTTGTAACTGTAAGTTAATTTTTTGCAGCTAATTTATTGTGTTGTTTTGTTGTAAAACATGGTTGTTAGGTTCATAATGTGTAAAATTATAACATAGTTTGACGCTTAATAGGCTTTTTCTTAACACCTCCCATTACCCAACATTTTCGCTTATCTGACGTTCTGCAGGCCCGTTTATGTCGGATAAGCAAGACTTTACTGTATAAAGATTCTAATTTTAATCTAATAGCCCTGGTAAAAGCCAAAATGCAGGTCAATCTTTTAGATATGAAAGATGGCACTGAATATAATTCTGTATATGTTTGCCTGACGCCGGCAGGAGGTGCAGGAGATTCTGTCAGAAGCATCAATCCCAAGGAGTGAAAATCTAATGAAATACAGGAACAACTTGAATCTGCTTGCTACCATTGCCAGAGTAGCACACAAGTTCCTGTCATGCCCATGTACTAGTGCGGACAGTGAGAAATTACTCAGAGGGGCTTCTATTATGATTAATGAAAAGAGAAAACAGAGTTTCCTATGACAAGGCAAAGATGTTCTTGACCATTAAGAAAAACCTTCCCATTTGGCCAAAAAAAAAACCCAGAAAAGAATGGTAAACCTCCCGAAAAAAGTTATGGTCATTATTTATTTATTTACCATTTTATGCTTTCCCATTTTAAAAATGTTCATTCTTTCAGCTGTAGATGGATTTAATCCATCAAAAAGATAAGAAAAAAATTATGTAGCATTTAATACTGCAGACTGTAATAAAACTAAATAGCCACTAAATATGGTTGAGCAGAAGCTATTTATTTTAATGATTGCAAATAACCTGCAAAGTTATTGTTATTCTTAAGTGGTATTCCTTATTCCATCATCAATTTATCATTTTACCCTTTTTCAATTTTCATTTTTTCAATTATTTTTGAATTTGTTACATGAGAAAGAAAAAAATGTTTTATGTAAAGCAACAGCCTACAAAACTATTTCCCATATAACCAAAAGGTTGGCAGCCAAATGAGGTAAATATTTATTTTTAATGATTGAACATGGTATGCAAAACTGTTATACAAATAAATGTTTCATTTCTGTGTAATTCTCATCCAGAGAGACAAGTCTCATTTTTCTCTCTATCTTATAAATATGTATATCAGTGTCAGCCCAGTATTCCCATATCCATGAATCCCTGCATGCAGCTGCAGCATTTTCCTCCAAAATCTCTGGACCTCTTCAGTTCTTACTTTAATTGAGGTGTTCCTTCAATTAATACATGTAAAAGATTATGTAATATTCTATTCCAAGGTGCTTTACAAAGCAAAAAAAGAAGAAACAAGATACAATATAAGATCAATCAACCCATGATAAAATAGATGGAACTCAACTTGGAAAAATGCATTAGCAAGACTCTTCAATTTTCTAAGCCATCTATTTCACTTAAAAGTCCAAGAAGCAATGGGCAAAAAGAAAAAAACAACCTCTGTGTAAAAGTTCACTCAAAGGCACACACACTTCAACACCCACAAGCACTCACACTGAGCAAATTAAGAATAATTACTTTGGCAGAACGTCCAGACCGTAACTTTGTGGCAGACCGGGGTCTGTCTCTTTATACAGAGCATAATTCAACATTCCCAGTAAGTTAGGTTTCCTTATAGTTTCATGTTCGTCCTGGGCATGACATTAAACTGCATCCGGCCCTGCAAGCGGTCCTCCAACTTGCAGGGAAATCATGGGGGTTGGTGGCAGGATTGGCACTCCAGCCACCATTAAAAAAAAAAAAAAAACTTCACACAGCTCCAAGATGACAGAAAAGATTCCTTTTTGCTCTCCGTGGAAGTAGCTCTGCTGCAGCCGCCCACAGGAAGGCTGCTCGCATCATGAAGGGGATGAGGGGAAACCCTCAGGAGCCCCATCCCCGGAACAGTCGAAACCGTTGCAGAGCCAATGGGGTCAGGTCTGTTGGGTATCGGAACTGGTGTGGAGCTGAGGCGTCGCCCGCTGCACGGCAGCACTTGGGTCCCAATTTGAGGCGGCCCATACGGCAGGCGCATGGAACGTCTTGTCTCTCTGGCAAGACGATCATCTTCCTCTGCTATTAGAGGAGTTGCGTAAACTCTGCATTTCAGTGGCAGCACTCTCTGAGGTGTTCACACCGGGGACTGGTCAGATCTCTGTAGGTGGATACACCTTTTATTGGTCTGGTCGCTCTGATGGCTGTCATACTCGGGGAGTAGCTGTTGCTGTAGCGGACTGGCTTCTTCCGATGGTGTCTGATGTCACTCCTTTCAATTATGAGACTCAGATTATGGAACTCCCTGGGTGCCTTGTCTGTTGTCTCAGTGTAAGCTCTGACCACAGTGAGTGATGTCTCGGCGGGGGAGATATTTTATTCGCAACTTCACTTGGTGGTTGATGGGTTCTCACGGGGTGACACTCCTCTGGTCATGGGTGACTTCAATGCAGCCACTGGCACTGAGAGGGCTGGCTATGAGGATTGTCTTGGTCCCCATGGGTCAGGTGACTGGTGAAAGTGACTCCATGTTCCTTGACTTTGCAAAAGGTCAGGGGCTGTGAATTTCTGGTTCCTGGTTCCAGAGCCCAGAACCGCATTGGACTTAGTACTCCAATACTGGTGGTGCGGTGAAGATCGATCACATCCTTGTGGGCAGACGCTGCACGCTCCTGCAAAACTGCAGGACTTACAGAAGTGCCCAGTTTGTGAATTCTGACCACAGACTTCTTGTTGCTACTCTTAGGATCAAGCTTAGGTCCAGTAGGTTACCACTTACTAGGAAAATGCACCTAGATGGCCAGAATCCAAGACCAGGTTGTTTCTAATGAGTTTGCACGCAGTTTGTATGAGGAACTTACAGTTTGGGTACGACTGCCGATCCTAATGTCATGTGGGAGGCCTTCCGTGACAAAACCCTGAAGGTTGCGTTGTGTTGGTGTTACCGGTGTTCCCAGAAGGTTACCCTGGATATCATCGAGAGAAGTTGCAGCGCACGGCTCAATGGCAACTTTGGTCTGTACCGGGAATTGAGAAGGACGGCTGCGAGGGCTCTAAGGGCAGATAAAAAGGTATTTGTCAGAGGAATTTGTGAGCAAGTGACACACTGTCTGTGGTCTAGTGATCTACTTACAGAGGAATCAAAAGCATTATGCACATCTGACTCTGTTCATGGGAGAATCACAGTCAGGGCAGCTGATGGAATGGTCCTTACGGATGACACTGCAGTTGTGACCTGCTGGGCTGGCTACTTTGAGCAGCTGTTCAAAGCTGATCCTCTGGCTAGGGCGCTGGATATCTCTGGGTCCACGGTCCTTGAGGCTGATCCTCCAATTAGCTGTGAACCACTCACACTCATGGAAGTGGTGAGACAGCTGAGGGGAGGAAAGGCTGCAAGGATCTGTGGGTTCCGGAGTGAACTTCTCCAGGCTGGTGGTAAGGCTGTTGTACTGGCATTGCAAGCAATCTTTGCTTCCATTTGGGAGACGGCTGTCATCTCAACTGACAGGAAAATGGGACTTTTTGTTCCTATCTGGAAAGGAAAGGGTGATCGCCTGGATTGTAGCAACTACAGGGAGATAACACTGCTCTTGGTGCCGAGTAAAGTCCTTGCTAGGGTTGTCCTCAATAGGATCCGTAATCACTTGCTCACCTACCAGCGACCGGAACAGTCTGGTTTTACGCCTAAGAAGTCTACCATCGACCGCATCCTAGCACTGAAGGTTCTCATGGAGCGCAAACACAAATATTGGCAGAGTTTCTTTGCAGCCTTTGTCAATTATCGTAAAGCGTTCAACTCAGTTATCGAGCTGCCCTGTGGGACATCCTGGGGGTTCGCGGGATCCCCTCGAGGTTGCTGGATATCATGGCTGGCCTGTATACTGGTACTGTGAGTGCTGTGCAGAGTGGAGGCAGGACTTCTGCATTTTTACCAGTTGATTCTGGAATTCATCAGGGGTGTGTTCTTGCTCCTACTCTGTTCAATGCTTGTATGGATTGGGTGTTGGGCTAGCTTGTGGGGTCAAGAGGCTGTGGAGCATCTGCTGGTGAAGAAAGATTCACTGATCTTGACTTTGCTGATGATGCTGTGATCTTCGCGGAGTCAATGGAGGCTTTGATCGGGGTGCTCGAGAGACTGAGCTTGCAAGTGTCCTGGATAAAAACCAAGATCCAGGCCTTTAATGACCTCTTGGACACAGCCATTTGCAGTGTGTCGATTTGCGGAGAGAGTGTCGAACTTGTCGAGAGGTTTACTTACCTTGGCAGTGACATTCATGTCTCTGGTGACTCTTCCTATGAATTCAGTTAACGGATTGGGAGAGCATGGGGGTCATGAGGTTGCTGGAAAGGGGTGTGTGGCGCTCCTGATATCAATGCAAAAGGAAGAAGGTCCAAGTCTTTAGAGTCCTGGTGCTTCCCGTTTTGCTATATGGTTGCGAGACATGGACGCTATTCAGTGATCTGAGACGAAGACTGGACTCCTTTGGTCCTGTGTCTTTCAGGAAAATCCTTAGGTACCATTGGTTTGACTTTGTGTCGAATGAGCGTTGCTCATTGAGTCCTGAATGAGGCACATTACCTGCATTGTGAGGGAGCATCAGTTACGGCACTACAGCCATGTGGCACGTTTCCCCGATGGTGATCCAGCTCATAACATCCTCATTGTTGGGGACCCGAGAGGCTGGACCAGGCCAAGGGGTCACCCACATAACACTTAGCGCTGTGGCAGAAAGTGGGTCATTTCTGGTGGGTCAGACTGGACCTGGGGGATAGCCAACCGGGATCCTGAGTTGTTTCGTCATGTAGTGGGTGCGACAATGCAGGGTACCAGTGCATGCTCCCTGACTTGACTTGACTTTATAGTTCTACAATGTTAATGGGATTTGATAAGGGCAAATAGTCTTTTTTGACACTTCACAAGAGCGTAACATAATTTTTAAACAAGTCTAGTAATTTTAAGTAAAAGGTTTGTGGCACCAAAAGCTGTGTCATAAATCACTTTTCTAAATTTCTTAAAAAATGTATTTATCTATCTAGGAGTTATAGACTAAACGTAGTTACAAGATGAGGAATTGATTACATCATATGAAAATGTTTGAAAACCCCTCTCAGCCTGCATAATAATTCACTTTACTTTCAACAGAAAAAGATAACAGTGGCATGTCTTTCATTTCCTGGGAACATTGGAGTACTGGGGTGTATTCCGAACAAAGAATTTTAGTGAAGCAGTATTTAGTTGTATGAAATTAAATCAAATGTGAAAAACTGGCTGCGCAAAAATTTGGGTACCCTTGTAATTTTGCTGATTTGAATGCATAACTCTCAAAAGATCAAAACAAAGATTGTTCAGTATCATGGTTTAGGGGAAGGACACAAAAAGCCACCCAGAGATTTCAACTGTCAGTTTCAACTGTAAGGAATGTAATCAGGAAATGAAAAGCCACAGGCACAGTTGCTGTTAAACCCATGTCTGGCAGGCCAAGAAAAATAAAGGAGCGGCATATGTGCAGGATTGTGAGAATGGTTACAGACAGTTCACAAATCACCTCCAAAGACCTGCAAGAACATCTTGTTGCAGATGGTGTATCTGTACATCGTTCTACAATTCAACGCAATTTGCACAAAGAACTTCTGTATGGCAGGGTGATTAGAAAGAAGCCCTTTCTGCACTCACGCCACAAACAGAGTCGCTTTTTGTATGCAAATGCTCATTTTGACAAGCCAGATTCATTTTGGAACAAAGTGCTTTGGACTGAAGAAACACAAAATTGAGTGATTTGGTCATAACAAAAAGCACTTTGAATTGCAGAAGAAGAACACTGTATTCCAAGAAAAACACCTGCTACCTAATGTCAAATTTGGTGGAGGTTCCATCATGCTGTGGGGCTGTGTGGCTAGTTCAGGGACTGGTGCCCTTGTTAAAGTTACAGGCCGGATGAATTCAACCCAATACAGTAATCCCTCGCTACTTCGCGGTTCACTTTTCGCGGATTCACGACTTCACAGGTTTTTAAATATAGTAGTAGTATTTCCTAGTCTAAGAACAACAAAATAAGTTTGGTGACTAAGTGTGTTGTAACACGGGCTGTGATTGGTACATGGGAGGGAGACGACAAATCACAGCTTCCCGCTTTCTAATCGGGCCCGTGATTGGTGCTTTGACTGATGCCCAGATCCCACAGCATTTCCCCTTATCTCTCTGTCGCGGCCATTTCGCTTCAAGCTTTCAGAGCGGTTTACTTTACACTGTACTGTGTGTGATTTTTTTGTGGTTTCTTTGTGTTGAACTTCGCTTCAATTTTTACCCCCTGCAATGGCTCCCAAACGTGCTCCTCCTTCCAAGGCTGGTGCTGAGCCTAAACGCCGTTCGATCGGTCCAATTTTGCAACAAGGTCGATGACGTCATGACCACCTACAAGCTGCTCTTCAACCGGAAAAAGAAGCAGCGGCAGCAACTGCTGATCAAAATGTTTTTGCAGCCTCGCAAAAAAGAGCCAGTTCCTACTACTACTACGGATACACCTTCGGAAACCGTGGAAGAGGTGCCCCAGGAAATGTTAGGTAGGTCCCTATTATTAATAGAGTAAAGGGTGGTTTGTAAATAGTACAGGGAGGGTTTAAAAACGTCCAAATACACGTTAAATAATTAAATAATTATGGTGTCCCTACTTCGTGGAAATTCAGTTATCGCGGCCGGCCTTGGAACCTATCTCCCACGATAAACAAAGGATTACTGTATAAACAAACTTCTTCAGGATAATGTTCAAGCATCAGTCACAAAGTTGAAGTTACGCAGGGGTTGGATATTCCAACAAGACAATGACCCAAAACACAGTTCGAAATCTACAAAGGCATTCATGCAGAGGGAGAAGTACAATTTTCTGGAATGGCCGTCACAGTCACCTGACTTAATATCATAGAAAATCTATGGGATGATTTGAAGCTGGCTGTCCATGCAAGGCAGCCATCAAATTTAACTGAAGAGATTTTGCATGGAAGAATGGTCAAAAATACCTCCATCCAGAATCCAGACACTCATCAAAGGCTATAGGAGGTGTCTAGAGGCTGTTATACAGTGCATCCAGAAAGTATTTATAGCGCATCACTTTTTCCACATTTTGTTATGTTATAGCCTTATTCCAAAATGGATTAAATTCTTTTCTTTCTCAGAATTCTACACACAACACCCCATAATGACAATGTGAAAAAGGTTTACTTGAGGTTTTTGCAAATTTATTAAAAATAAAAAAATTGAGAAAGCACATGTACATAAGTATTCACAGCCTTTGCCATGAAGCTCACAATTGAGCTCAGGTGCATCCTGTTTCCCCTGATCATCCTTGGGATGTTTCTGCAGCTTAATTGTTGTCCACCTGTGGTAAATTCAGTTGATTGGACATGATTTGGAAAGGCACACACCTGTCTATATAAGGTCCCATAGTTGACAGTTCATATCAGAGCAGAAACCAAGCATGAAGTCAAAGGAATTGTCTGTAGACCTCCGAGACAGGATTGTCTCGAGGCACAAATCTGGGGAAGGTTACAGAAACATTTCTGCTGCTTTGAAGGTCCCAATGAGCACAGTGGCCTCCATCATCTGTAAGTGGAAGAAGGTCGAAACCACCAGGACTGTTCCTAGAGCAGGCCGGCCATCTAAACTGAGCGATCGGGAGAGAAGTGCCTTAGTCAGGTAGATGACCGAGAACCCGATGGTCACTCTGTCAGAGCTCCAGAGGTCCTCTGTGGAGAGAGGAGAACCTTCCAGAAGGACAACCATCTCTGCAGCAATCCACCAGTCAGGCCTGTATGGTAGAGTGGCCAGACGGAAGCCACTCCTTAGTAAAAGGCACATGACAGCCTGCCTGGAGTTTTCCAAAAGGCACCTGAAGGACTCTCAGACCATGAGAAACAAAATTCTCTGGTCTGATGAGACAAAGATTGAACTCTTTGGTGTGAATGCCAGGCGTCACGTTTGGAGGAAACCAGGCACCGCTCATCACTAGGCCAATACCATCCCTACAGTGAAGCATGGTGGTGGCAGCATCATGCTGTGGGGATGTTTTTCAGTGGCAGGAACTGGGAGACTAGTCAGGATAAAGGGAAAAATTTCTGCAGCAATGTACAGAGACATCCTGGATGAAAACCTGCTCCAGAGCGTTCTTGACCTCAGACTGGGGCAACGGTTCATCTTTCAGCAGGACAATGACCCTAAGCACACAGCCAAGATATCAAAGGAGTGGCTTCAGGACAACTCTGTGAATGTCCTTGAGTGGCCCAGCCAGAGCCCAGACTTGAATCCGATTGAACATCTCTGGAGATATCTTAAAATAACTGTGCACTGACACTTCCCATCCAACCTGATGGAGCTTGAGAGGTGCTGCAAAGAGGAATGGGCGAAACTGGCCAAGGATAGGTGTGCCAAGCTTGTGGCATCATATTCAAAAAGACTTGAGGCTGTAATTGCTGCCAAAGGTGCATCCACAAAGTATTGAGCAAAGGCTGTGAATACTTATGTACATGTGATTTCTCAGTTTTTTTATTTTTAATAAATTTGCAAAAACCTCAAGTAAACCTTTTTCACATTGTCATTATCGGGTGTTGTGTGTAGAATTCTGAGGAAAAAAATGAAGTTAATCCATTTTGGAATAAGGCTGTAACATAACAAAATGTGGAAAAAGTGATGCGCTGTGAATACTTTCTGGATGCACTATATTTGCAAAAGGACGCTCAACTAAGTATTGATGTAATATCTCTGTTGGGGTGCCCAAATTTATGCACCTGTCTAATTTTGTTATGGTGCATACTGCATATTTTCTATTAATCTAATAAACTTAATGTCACTGCTGAAATACTGCTGTTTCCATAAGGCATGTCATCTATTAAAATGAAGTTGCTACTTTGAAAGCTCAGCCAATGATAAACAAAAATCCAAAGAATTAAGAGGGGTTCACAAACTTTTTCATTTGACTGTAAAGGCAGCAACAGGGTCTTTAAAATGGGATTGAAAGGAAAACCAATAGCACAGGATGGTTGCATTATTTGGGGAAAAAACAAAAATATACCACACATACAGACACCCCCCACTGATGAAGAGTACTTGCATTCAGATGAAAAAACAAGCAAATAAAACATTAAATATTCTGTTTTGTAGAATTCATAAATTGTCAGAATGTAGCTTCTCTCCGAGTACTAAATTTCTCAACACCTCATTCTGGGTTAATTGTGGAAAAAGAAAATTACTTAACCGCCTGACCATGTGTCCAAAGATCAAAAAAATTGAACAAAACCCACACAACAGTGCAGATTTAAAAAAAAACACATACTGTATTTAGTCGCCCAATTCCATTTTCCTACCACATACAGTACTGTATATTCCTACAGTGGTGTTCAGAGTCAATCTTGAAGGAACCACTGTGGCTGCAGGCTTGTGTCCTTATCAACCTGTGGTTCTAACTCCACTCCTACCCTACTTTAAAAAAAAGTCATTTCCAAGCTTCAAAGTACAAATTACAGAACTTTGTTATTGGAATTTAAGAAATTTATGCAGATATTTTAATGTTTTTTTGTCCTTATTTTTACAGTTTCATGATCATCATCACTATTTTTATATTCATTCAACTTTTATTGGTATTCTTTTTATTTAAGCCATTATTTCCGAATGAGAGCACTAGTGGATGAAGCTGCAGACTTTAACATTCAGTGTTGTTTGCCTTGGTGTAAAATCTGCTTGTTGTTAATCATCTTCATTAGAAAACGATTATGGGAACGAATACCACAGAAAAAGGTGAAATAAGATAAGAGTTGGGCATTTATGGCTATAGCAACAATACAAAGCAGCACAATTTGATTGTGGATTTGTAATTAAAATGCAGTTAGGTTTTGGAGCAATACTTTATCCTACAAAGCCTAGCTGTCATAAAAATAAAATTTTATGGGAAAAAATATTTCAACAAGTTTTGAATGGCTCCACAAAGGTTGCAGGCTGTTGCTTACTCTGCCGTCATGATGAAAGTATCCTGATTAATTTTATGCAGTGTTCTACCAGTTCTGTACTTGTACTCTGTCAGAGAAATATTCAGTACAGAGCAATGGAACTGCCTTCATCTCTGTGTTACTACTTGTTTGGAGATACTGTCAGGCCTAGCTGTCACCAGAGCATACTTCGGAGGACAGAACATTAGTAGTAAAAGTCATTTTGATTCATTTCTCTTCTGCTCTGTGTTCACTCTTCCTTTATTGCTCATTTCTACTAAAGTAGCTGTGCTACCTGGTGTCAGCTGGGAACTTTTGTAGGACAACACACATTAGTTACAGTGATGTCAGTTAACTTTGTATATAAGTATACTGTAACTACAGTGACTTTTCTATATACAATATTTGTAGTTTTTCTTGACCAAGGGCTAATATTATTGACTTACACTATGTTGTAGCAGTTAAGGCTTTAAGACCTAGGAGTTCAAACCTGTGGGCACTGTGTGACCATAAGCACATCTCTTCACCTGCCTGTGCTCCAACTGGAAAAACAAAAGAAATGTAACTAACTGCATCTCAAATGTTTGAAGTCTCCTTGAATAAAGGAATCAATTAAATAATAATAATATTATTAGGTCACTGGAGCTGTTTACTCCTGAACATGTTATACACAATTGTCCATGAGTAAAACATTGCTACATTAGATTAATTCCTACTTTTTCTAGTGACTTTGGGTTAGTTGATGGTGTAGGGGTCATGAAGGAAGGACAGGCTTCCTGACTGTGATAAAGATTAGTTTCTTACACAGACAGGAAGCCATAATGGATGGACCGTGCGAACAGCATATCAGGAGCAACAAATTCCCCAATGCGAAAAATAGCAGTGTTCTTCATTAGGACACCACAGGGTGGCATGGGAGAAAGAGTCCGAAAACATAGGCCTGTCATGGTCTTTATGTACCCTCAGAAGGAGCTGCCAGAGGGGGACTGCCCTTTTCCCACATGACCTGGGTGTGCCACTGGAAGCAGTTTGCAGGTCAGTATTAAAAGAATGCCTACAGCCTCACTTATTTGAGTGAGAAGTCTGTGGGCAACACTACACGAGAGGTGGAAGGAAAGAATTCTTATTAGTGCATTTTGGTTGGCGTTTCTATAAGAAGAAGTTGTAAACGAATAACTGGGAATTGTGCTTTGGCATTATTGTGTCTATGGTTTGGGGCTCAGTGGCACCCGCTTGTGGTTATATTGGAGCAAATGGGAGGATTTTCTTCCCATTGGTTGGCAGAGTCCTGAAAAAAATTTTGTAACTAAAACCCAGGCCTTAATTTTGCACATTCGATACGAATACCCGGGACCAGAAATGGGGCAAAGAACCTCAGAAAAGCTGGCAGATATGGAAACGACAGATGTCTATCAGGCAAGTTGTCACTGTCAGAAAGCTTAACAACATATACTGTAAAGACAGCTGGCCAACATACTGGGGTGAGAATGGGATCCGTATACACAGGAGTACCACCTTGCAGGAGGGATGTTGGATGGCCTCCTTGACGGAGCGCTACACAATACAAGCAAGGAGGAGAGATGTACTGTCCAAAGGGCCAAAACCACTGCAAAGTGTCGCGGAAAATCTTGCAAACTCTAACAGTGAAAACGGCAAGCCATCCATTATGTGTTTTAGCACCCATCCCCAACAAGGCCACAAGGCATGAGAAGACCGAAGTGATGAGAATGTCGCTGTTAAAACCCTTAATGCCTGATCCACAGCACAAGATTCCCCGATGACCAGACCTGGGATAAATGACTCCCCTTTCTCTCCAGGAGATGATGTGGAGTCTCTGAATCGGTGTCCGAATTCCACTAAAAAATTGTTATTAAACCAATTACACAGTACTTTAAACTTACTTAACATTTAGATGTGCAATGAAATGCTGAATGCTCTGCAGTCTCATCTGTAGTTATGCTAGAATCTTGTTTGTGTTATCAGGCCTAATTACCTGCTTCGGGTGTACTGAAGACTGAAAATTACCTCTCCTGCAGCTCAACTTTTATCAATTTGCTTAATGGCAGTTCTTTTCACCTGTTTTTACCTGGGCATGATGGTACACTGTTTAGTACATCCATCTATCCATCCATTCATTATCTTAACCCACTTATCCAAGGCAGGATCATGGTGTCAGTTGGAGCTTATAACAGCAATGACCAGGAACATGGAAGGAACAACACATGAATACAGTGCTAGTCACACAAGTTAGTTTGAAATCATATTTTACAGCATCTTTTGGTGGATGTAGCTGTCATTTCTTTTAACCTTATATTGAGTGCAACAGTATTGTTGAAACCGAGAATGGCAGACACCACATATAGCCGACGACAGTGCATCATTCACCTTTACTAGTGAAGCCTTTGAATGCCAAAGTAAAATCTTGTTTAACAGAAAGGCATTCCCCTTTTCAAGAGGTTATGTTTATTTTAACCAATGCAAAGTGTTCTTTATGCACATGACACACATCTATATGTTTAATGGAAGTCTCCCTGCTATAGAAGGTTTATCTGTCGTGATCACATGCTTGCTGTCCTGTGTTATCAGAGACAGACTGCGGCTAGTGCTCCTGCCTTTTTAAATCCGTGTGTGTAGTTGAATAGGAAGAACAGACGTGGATTTTCCATTAGCCATTGCATTTCGAGCTCTTGGGTGTCACCAATGGCTCTTTCAGCATTTAATGACTGGAATCTTTCTGAGGACAGACTGTGTTTTGATAGAGAGACATTTAGAGCAACACCTACTATTCAAGTCCCAACTATATTATTTCTGTCTCACAAAACAGATTATTTAAAGAGTGGGGTCAAAGTTGAGTCTTGGACTTCCCTGAGGCTACAAGGCTTTTATTCCAACCAGTGACTCAATTCAACGTTTTTAGATTTCTTAGCTTAGTGGACTGTCCTTTATAGTTTATTATCCTAAACAAATATGAAAAATTTATATTTTTGACAAGCTTTTAACTGTCTTAACTTCTTTTGCCATTTTTTTTAACTAGTGAAAATATGGACCTGTGGTTCAACAAGCTAAAAACAGATATGAACGACAGTAAACTATCCAAACATGAAATGGGAACACACATGTAGCGTGTCCCAGGGGCTTGTGGGGACTGTGCTTTAGACACCAAGAAATTTCAGAACATACAGAGTTGTAGGCTTTCGATTAAGACCAAGATCAGGTCTCTGGCCCTGCTAGTCGCCGAGCAGTTGAGTGACAGACCTTAGCATTTTATTTCCATGCTAGCTATGCTGCCCATCTAAGATGGCGTGAAATCAAATCAGATTATTTAAAAAGTGGGGTCAAAGTTGCATCCTGGGCTCTCCTAAGGCTTCAAGGCGTTTATTCCAACCAGTAACTCAATTTAACTTTTTTAGATTTCTTAGCTTAGTGGGCTGTCCTTTGTAGTCTCTTATCCTAAACAAATATGAAATACAGTGGATTTGAAGTGTTTAGACCCTTTAACTTCCTGCACACTTTATTTTGTTGTAGATTTAATTTTAGTTTTTGGAAAATGTATCCATTTTAAACTACACTTACCATAAAATGCACAGAAAGCAAAGGGGCCTGTATACTTTCTAAATTTGTATATCATTGAGGAGTTTTATTTAATACGTAATACTTGCTCTGATTGGGTAGCTTCTCAGCCATCTGCCAATAGCGTCACTTGTATAAAATCAACTGGGCAAGCCAACTGAGGAAGCATGTACCATAAAATAAAAGACCCACTGACCGCAGAAATCTGCGAACCAGTGGCAAATCCGCGATATATATATTTAGATATGCTTAAATTTAAAATCCGTGATGGAGTGAAGCCGCGAAAGTCAAAGCGCGATATAGCGAGGAATCACTGTACTAAATGCTAAAAAGAGAAGCATGAGTGCCATTTTCACATCTTCACTTAAAATTTTAAAAAATTTGTGAAGTAGCTGCTCCTTTTTAGCACTCAATGTGGTCTGAGCTGGTGTCACTTTCTTTGTTTGCTCATTGCTAAATTCAACAGAAAACTGACAAAAAGAAAAGGTTAAAGAAATATAGTGAGTTATAGTTATGACAAACAATAGTAAGTAATTCTAAATTTCTTAAGAGATATTTACAGGCCTGATGACTAAATAATGGGATCAATTAAAATTTAAGAATGACAAACTGATAATTACATTTGCTTGAATAAAAACCCTCGGCCATAGTGGATGCCCAGGGATAAACTGCAGTGGATGCCCAGGGCTAAACTGCTGTACAGAATGTAAAGTCTTTTAGTGTTTTTGAGCTTGGGGTCTCTGTTTTTTTTGTATGTACAATACCCTTCTCTGTGTTGCTTCCTCATAATTCACTTCAAAACTTGCATAGAACTTTAAATAGTAGAATATAGCTATAATGCAAAAGCAAATGTGCAGTATATAATTGGACTAGGTATGCTACAAAAGCACAGAGCTGGCACCATACAGATGTCTAGTTTAACTGTGTCACTGTGTCATTCCTCATTATTTGGGCAGTACTATTCCTTCACACAGACATTATGAACAATCTCAGTCAGTCTTAGAAAGGTGTTTCCTGAGCAGATAAAGATGCTGAATAAAGGGCTTGTCTGTGCCATTCCACAGTATAGTATCAGATTAAACCATTTCAGGAAAGAGTCAAAGTAACCAAATAGAACTTACTTATCTTTTGATGAAGCCTTATGGCAGTCACACCATCTAATAATATTAAAACAAATCCTGACACACATGATCCTGTGTCAATTTCTGTGTTGATATTACATTTACAACATTGACTTAACTGATCCATCTCAGTATGTTGGTTGTCTTCAGCTGCAATGGAAAGCCCTTGTGCGAAAGCAAAGTTGTGAAACAATATGACAGCTCCTCTGTTTTGACTGAACAGTCTGCATTTACTGGTGAGCTGACAAATAAAAAAAATTACTCATGGTAATTCAGTACTCCTGGATTAGCACCTTACCTGTGTGAGGGCCCCTTCTGCCAAAGCCTCTGCTGGACTTGTGGGTGTGATTGGAATTATCTGGCCTAATACACCAACACTAAGTTCCAAATGGTCAGCCCGCAGTGGTAAAAAGGAGTCTCTTCCATTCCCGTTTTCTGATTCAACACAGTCTTTTCCAGCACTGGGTAAATTGGCAGTAGGTTCTGGTGCTTGACACTCCTCTGCAAGCTGCAATACTTCTGGTTCCTCTTCTGATGGGCTGCTAGTCACTTTCACTCTCTGTCCACCAGCTTCTCTGAGATCCTGAAAGTCTTGTTCTCGATCTACCAAAACCCATTCCCGGGAATCCACATCCTGTCTGCCAGAGCTCAGATTGAGAGCCACAAATCCACTACTGACTGCTCCTTCTCCCTGCTCTGGTGAGCCAGGCGAGCCCACCTTGATGAATTCTGGTATCATTTCCTCATCATAGTGCCAAATTCTGTCAGCACTACAACCTTCAACTTGCTGAAGAGGGACGTTTCCTTCTTCTTTGTCCTGAACCGCTGTGTTTGCTAATTTTCCACCACTATAAATAAAAAGAAAGTCTCCATTAATCAGTTTAGTAATGACACACTGAGTCAGATACTCATAACACAAGGCAGCCTTAACTGATACTATGGAAATTAATAGCTTAGTCCACAGAATTGTTTTTTCTGGTAATTTCAAATGCTACTCCTCATGAAGTAGACATAAAATACATGCTTATGAAATAAAATACATGCTTATGAAATCAAGTTTTAAGTAATAAAACCATAAAATTAATGACAATGTCAAACAATTTTCCCCACTATTGCTAAATAAATTTTGAAGAAATATTTGTTTGAAGGAAAGCCAAAATATTTGTTTGTTCAAGGGGGCTACTTAGCAGCTTATCTTAATTTATGATGGACTTCTGTGGGTCAGAGATGGTGGTTTGTAATACTGGGGCACTTCAGGGAATTGTTCTGTCTTTCTTCTTGCATACTCAATACACAATGGACTTCCAGTATAATACCAGCGCTTGCAACTACAGAAGTTCTCAGATGACTCCTCCATCACAGCCTGCATGAATGATGAAGATGAGTTAGAGTACAAGAGGCTGGTGGAGGATTTGTCTTGAGATGCAGGAAGAACCACATGCAGCTTAACGTCAAAAATACAAAAGAGCTGGTGGTAGACTTCTGGCATGTAAAGCAGCCCCTGAGACCAGTCATCATCCCGGGGGAGGAAGTGGAGGTGGTGCAAAGGTGTAAGTACCTAGAGGTTCATATGAACAGCAAACTGGACTTGTCTGATAACACAGTGGCACTGTATAAGAAAAGCCAGAGCAGACTAAACTTCCTAGGGAGACTTGGACCTTTTGATGTGTGCAGCAAACTGCTGGAAATGTTTAGGCAGTTCGTTGTAGCTACTATATTATTTTGTGCTGTGGACTCCTGTGGTAGCTATTTGAGTTCAAGTGATGTAAAATGCTTGACTGAGCTTAGCACAAAACATTGACAGTCTACAGGCTGTTGTGAAAAGGGGATGGTGGCAAAACTGAATGCAATCATGAACAATTCTGCTCATACTGTCTAGGGAGCACTTGTTGAGAGTACTTTTAGCCACAGGTTTATTCCTCCAAAATGTACTAAGAACCACCTCTGGGGATCTTTTCTGCTTAATTCAATTAGATAGCTATACACTTCCTCCTGCAGTCTCTCTCTTACCACCAGCCAGTAGCTAAAGGAAAATAGATATATTAGACTTAAATCGTTATCTGTATTGTACATTTCAATTTCCCATTTGAGGAATAATAAAGTATATCTAATCTAATCAATGATTTCTGAAGGTCCTGTGAAAAAGCTAACATCACCACACAACATGTCTGAGAAGACTTACCAAGGTGAGCACAACACTTTGATGTGGCAAATTAAAGAAAGGCAAGACAGTGACATTGACACTCCAGTTAGCTCTAGAATAAGGACAGTATATAAAGACAAGTGTGCTACACCATGGACAGCTTTTGTTTCATGTCTACTGCCTGAGAGCCAGAAACAGCTAATGATAAGGAATTAAGCCCAGATTGGTTATATTAAAAAAAAAAAAAAAGAAAAAGACAGAAGCAGCTTGATTGCAACAAAAAAATATAAAGAGTACACTCTCATACATTCTCAATCTTGTTAACAGGAATGAGAGGAGCAATTCTAAACCATAAACACAGACATTTGTACCAGTGATATTTCAGTTCTGATATTACTTGTAGTTTTAGTTTTTAATTTTATTTTATGCAATTAATTTTTATTTTGTTTCAGTTTTCAGTGGAATAACAATTTTTATTTTTATTGAGTACTGTGTTTAAAATTTTAGTTTTTATTTTATTTAGTTCTGGCTTTTTTTACATAATATCAGTACAATTTTTGTTTTTTTTTTCTGTTGTAAGACCACAAATGCTGACCTACACATATTTCAATGCAAGTTATATTTTAGTCAATAAAATACACACACATTTCATAATGCCGTTAAACACAGTTTGACTATCAATGATCAAACAGATTAAGTGGCCTAATGAGTATAATCAACAAGATCAAATGTTTCAACCCAAGAAACCAGTCTGTGCAAGCAGGTTGCTGTTACACTTTAAACAAGCACACATTTCGAAAGATATGTTCACGTTGCAACGGTGAAAATATTTGCTTGACGAGCACCTGTAAAGCAGGTACACAGACAAAGTCCTCGGCCACTGGCACCAGCAGATTGTATGTTGATGATTTTTAGTTCTAGTTCTCATTTTCTTTATAAAAATATCACTGATTTGGACTCTGTGGCAGAAAATCAATGTTTATCACATTCCACTTTAAAGAAATGTTATTGGAAGCTCAGTATTTAACAGTAAGTACGGTGTAATCAAGATTGTACAGATAATATAAAATAGCCAATTGCTATATATTGTTAAACTAGCAAAATACCCACGCTTCGCAGCGGCGAAGTACTGCCTTAAAATTTGTATTAAGAAGAAAATTAAACCTTTTTAAACTGAGGGAAAATATACCAATAATTATTCGTTAAGGATCTCTTTGTATACCACATTGTCAGTACGGCCCTCCGGTTGTAATATGACTAAGCTGTGCGCTGAGCTTACTCTTGAGCATGCAACGTACAGTTGGCCATGTGAACAGTAATCTTGTTTCAAATCTCACAGCTTGGATTGCTGCTGTCATAATCGGTTTGAGTTTCATAGTTTTGTTTCAATTACGTTAGTATTTGCAGGGCTTGGTGTGTTGAAGTGACATTCGGCATCTTTCAAGCATTGTAAGCATACAACCGGTTTCATCGATAACTTCACACCCAGCTTTTGAGAGTTTAAACATTCATAAACATCAAAGTGTCCACTACTCAAATCATCACCTGTGAATCTAAGATGTTGAAGAGGCACTGGCAGTTGTCCAAAGGTGTAAAATATTTGGCCATTTCGGTACACTTGAAAGCGACAACCGAACAATTCAGCGGCAGCCATCAACTCACATGCAGAACCATAGGTGAAGGGCTTAAGCATTTCACTATTATAGTGCTCCTGTGTAGTATAATTATCTCCTGTACCATCATCAGTCCACACCTTGAACCTGTCCCGGTCATTCAATACATAAGACACAATGTTCCTCCGGATATCAAGAATGAGCCCGATATGGCCATGCAATATGTAACAAAGAGAATGGAAAATGCAGGTGCCATCTCCGGGCATGGAAACCACTCGGTAAGTGACAGTTCTTTGATCGATGGTGATCACCTCGATAGACATGTTAATGGGATTACGGTTGGAACGATAAAGGACATGGGTACCTGAACAATGTAAAGTAAGTCTAAAATACCTACGCAATAACTATAATTGTAATAAACGAACAATAAAACAGCGGAGAAGCCGTGGATTAAATAAAAAGGCTGCAGTTATCAGCAGGGAGACGTGAATTCCGTGGCGAAGCAGGAAGGGAATGTAGAGACTGGAGCAATGGACTGCCTTATATAGGCAGGCAGCCAACAACATGGGAGACGTGAGGATGGGGGACCCAACGCCGCCTCACACGGTGACCGAGCTGCAGGCTATGGACGTATATATGTACGTAAGTAGGATTTAGTTAGCGTTGGGAACCTGCGTACCAAATTTCTTGAAGATGGGCCCATAAGTAACAAAGACCGTTGAAAAGTTCAATATGGCTGCCGACAGTGGCATCATACCACTGAAATACGTACGTACATTGGTTTCAGTTAGCGCAGGGAAGCCGCCTACCAAATTTCGTGAAGATGGGGCTATAAATAAGAAAGTTCACTATGGCGGACGCTGTCGACCGTTATGCGTTGAATTTCGAAATGAAACCTGCTTAACTTTTGTAAGTAAGCTGTAAGGAATGAGCCTGCCAAATTTCAGCCTTCCACCTACACGGGAAATTGGAGAATTAGTGACATTGGAAAGTTCAATATGGCGGCCAACAGTGGCATCATACCACTGAAATAAGTATGTACATCGGTTTTGGTTAGGGCAGGGAAACCACCTACCAAATTTCGTGAAGATGGGGCCATAAATAAGAAAGTTCAACATGGCGAACGTTGTCAACTGTTATGACCGTTACGCGTAGAATTTCAAAATGAAACCTGCTTAACTTTTGTAAGTAAGCTGTAAGGAATGAGCATGCCAAATTTCAGCCTTCTACCTACACGGGAAGTTTGAGAATTAGTGATGAGTGAGTGAGTCAGTGAGTGAGTGAGGGCTTTGCCTTTTATTATTATATTGTAGATTGGTTTATACTAGTGTTTAATCAACTATGGGTTGTGTACATCACTGTGCTGGGTTGTCACATGATTGTGTAGTAAAATTATTCATATTCATCTAAATCTGATTTCTGTGGCGAGTGATATGCCACCCTCTACTTAAAGTACTGTTTATTGATGTGGTATTCAATCCTAAACATATCCTATAAACAATGCCCTTGGCACATTGCAAAGAGTTTTTGGTTCTATTTAACAAAATTAAATATTCCCCAAACTTAGACGACTGAAAATAACAAGGGATGTTTGGTGGGAAAAAAATGATAGGCTACAAAATACATCAGTGTTTATTAAACTATGGGTAACAGACATCATTTTTTGGGTTGCATTTGAACTTGGCAGGAAAAGGAGTTCATCAAAGTGTGAATTTTGTGGTGAGTGGTATTCCACCCTCTATTTAACCAACTGTTTAAAGTAGTAGTGTTCCAAGGTGGTGGGCGCAGTTGAGGTGATTGGTGAAGGGATCATGGCACTAGTTTGTCAAATGTCAAAAAGAAAAGGATATAACAATTTTTCGGGTGTTGTTTTGGGTGAGTCAGTAAAGTGGGGGGTATATTATATATAGTTAAGTGGCAGTATTATATGCTAAATTCAATTTCAATGGGCATGGACAACTGGTCAATGTCTCATCACATTTGCTGTTACAGCATACATTGAATCCAAATCTATAACAGAGACACAAAGTGGACTTTGTATTTTAATTGTCTTGGTAAGAGTGAATTCCTTCCTGTAGTGCTATTTTAAAGTGGTTTGATGTATTTCAATCTACTGGTAGCATAAAGAGTAAGTTTGTTGGACCAATAAAAGCTGTAAGAATGCCAGTAAATATCAAAAGGGTGAGACAGTCTATTAGAAGACTTTGTTTTTCAGCACTATCTGTCAGTTTAAATATTTCAAATTAAGATTGTTCGATGAATTCTTCATCGTGATTCATCCTGTCACTTGTTGAAAATATAAATAAAGCAGATATTATGTGAAAATTTTTTTTACTTGTTATATTGAATTATTAAATTAAAACTGGGATATGCTGAATAATTTGCAAAGTCATGTAAAAGAACATTTTGTTAATGGTGGAGCTCAAATGAAAAACATCATAGTTTAAAAAAAAAAAACCATTATTTTGAGACAAGGTAAATAAACTGCACTTTTTAACTGCTTTATTTCTTATCCAGTGCCACAAGTGAAGTGATCATTCATAATATTCTTGCTCCACTCCCTTACAAAGAAGAAATTCTCTTCACAAGTGTATAAGCATTTACTGTACTCTGGCAGTGATGTGTGTCAGGAACTTATTACTCATTTTGAAAGAGGATTATTGTTTTATTATGTTTGCTTTACACTCTTCTCTTTTAGTAACATTCATGTGAGAGATAAACTTGAATGGAAACACAACATTAGCTGTTTTTTTATTATGCAGCTTTTAGTTTCTCAGTGTATGACTCAGCTATCATTATGGTAATAATCCTCTTCTTAGGTACCAGTAGGGTACAAAATTTTTTATTTGACTCCTCAGATTAAAAAGTTTACAAACTTCTGGTTTATAAGAAGTGGATAACAAGAGTCCAAATATTGTTAGTCATTGCCTGTACCCAAAAAGAACCAAAAAATCTATCTGACTTCACTGAGACGGAACTGGCATATTTATGAGGTTGTACACTTCAAAAGTAAGGCTTCTCTTGCTTCAGTGCACACAATTCAAATATACCTTCTTAGTGTTACTTTTAAGGAAATTAAATTTTCACTATACATACCAAACCTCCAGGAATTTCTCAGCTTTAGGCTTGGGCTCCAGAGTCATGCGTTTCTCGAGTTCAAAACTGTGAATAGAGCGCAGCTTTCTCAGGAGAGGGGCATCTCTGTCAGACTGGACGGTTTCGGAGCGGACTCGGACGGGGGAACCCCAACTAGGTCCTGCAAGGGGACTGTTTCCCTGGTTTTGGCTGTGCTCCTCTTCTGTGGTGGCCTAAAGTCCAAAAAGAATACAATTATTAGCTGTAGCACCCAGATGAACTAATGGGGAAAAAATCCTTAAAAAAATATGAGACTGCAAGAAATAAAATAGAGCATGCGGTGACCTAAATGTCCAAATTGTGCCCAAAGTGTCAATATTTTGTGTTGCCACCATTATTTTCCAGCACTGCCTTAAATCTCTTGGGTATGGATTTCACTTGAGCTTCACAGGTTGCCACTGGAATCCTCTTCCACTCCCCCATGACAACATCACGGAGCTGGTGGATGTTAGAGACCTTACGCTCCTCCACCTTCTGTTTAAAGATGCCCCACAGATGCTCAGTAGGGTTTAGGTCTGGAGACATGCTTAGCCAGTCCAGCACCTTTACCCTCAGTTTCTTTAGCAAGGCATACTTATTGCCCCCCGACTCGGAGCCTGTGCATTGGGGTTTACCCCGGTGGACGAGAGGGTGGCCTGCCTCCGCCGGGTGGGGAAGGGTCCTGACTGTTGTTTGTGCGTATGCGCCGAGCAGCAGTTTGGAGTATCCACCCTTTTTGGAGTCTCTGGAGGGGTTGCTAGAGGGCATACCTTCTGGGGATTCCCTCGTTTTGCTGGGAGACTTCAATGCTCACGGGCAATGACAGTGAGACCTGGAAGGGCGTGACTGGGAGGAATGGCCCCCCCGATCTGAACCCGAGCGGTGTTTTGTTATTGGACTTCTGTGCTCGTCATGGATTGTCCATAACGAACACCATGTTCAAGGATAAGGGTGTTCATATGTGCACTTGGCACCAGGACACCCTAGGCCTCAGGTCGATGATCGACTTTGTGGTCGTGGTCGCCGGACTTGCGGCCATATGTCTTGGACACTAGGGTGAAGAGAGGGGCGGAGCTGTCAACTGATCACCACCTGGTGGTGAGTTGGCTTCGATGGTGGGGGAAGATGCCGGTCAGACCTGGTAGGCCCAAACGTGTTGTGAGGGTCTGCTGGGAACGGCTGGCAGAGTCCCCTGTCAGAAGTAGCTTCAACTCCCACCTCCGCAGAACTTCAACCACGTCCGAGGGAGGTGGGGACATTGAGTCGAATGGGCCATGTTCCGTGCCTCTATTGTTGAGGCGGCTGACCGGAGCTGTGGCCGCAAGGTGGTCGGTGCCTGTCGTGGCGGCAATCCCGAACCCGTTGGTGGACACCGCGTGAGGGATGCCGTCAAGCTGAAGAAGGAGTCCTATAGGACTTTTTTGTCCTGTGGGTCTCTGGAGGCAGCTGATAGGTACCGGCAGGCCAAGCGGAACGCGGCTTCGTTGTTGCTGAGGCAAAACTCGGGCATGGGAGGAGTTTGGAGAGGCCATGGAGAACGACTTTTGGACGGCTTCGAGGAGATTCTGGTCCACCGTCCGGCGTCTCAGGAGGGGGAAGCAGTGCAGTGTCAACACCGTATATGGTGGGGATGGTGCGCTGCTGACCTCACTTCGACGTTAGGGTCGGTGGGAGAGTACTTGAAGACCTCCTCAATCCCACTAACATGCCTTCCAATGAGGAAGCAGAGCCTGGGGACTCTGAGGTGGGCTCTCCCATCTCTGGGACTGAAGTCACCGAGGTGGTCAAAAAACTCCTTGGTGGCAGGGCCCCGGGTGGATGAGATACCCGAGTTCCTTAAGGCTCTGGATGTTGTAGGACTGTCTTGGTTGACACGCCTCTGCAACATCGCATGGACATCGGGACAGTGCCTCTGGATTGGCAGACCGGGGTGGTGGTCCCCCTCTTTAAAAAGGGGGACCGGAGGGTGTGTTCCAACTATAGAGGGATCACACTCCTCAGCCTCCCTGGAAAAGTCTATTCGGGGGTTCTGGAGAGGAGGGTCCGTCGGATAGTCGAACCTCGGATTCAGGAGGAACAGTGTGGTTTTCGTCCTGGTCGCTGAACAGTGGACCAGCTCTTCACCCTTAGCAGAGTCCTGGAGGGTGCATGGGAGTTTGCCCGACCGGTCTACATGTGTTTTATGGACTTGGAAAAGGCATTCAACGTGTCCCTCGGGGAATCCTGTGGGGGGTGCTCCGGGGTATGGGGTACCAGACCCCCTGATAAGAGCTGTTCGGTCTCTGTACAACCGTGTCAGAGCTTGGTCCGCATTGCCGGCAGTAAGTCGAGCCCGTTTCCAGTGAGAGTTGGACTCCGCCAGGGCTGCCCTTTGTCACCGATTCTGTTCATAACTTTTATGGACAGAATTTCTAGGCGCAGCCAGGGTGTTGAAGGGGTCCGGTTTGGTGGACTCAGGATGGGGTTTTAAAAAGTTATTTTTAGGTTTTAAACAAGTATTAGTGCTTCCTAAAGCCTTGTTCACATTTATGAATTTAACTGTGTTTTTTTCTGCAGTTGTTTAACACACATATTCTGTGACTCTCATTCATGTCATCATGGAGGGAGTGCAGTATTTATTTTTAAGTGGCATGCTGCATGTTTTCCAGACAAAGGCACAACAAAATGCACTGTAGTGCATATAACTATTTTCTCTCCACAGAAACATTCAGTACACATAAAGTTGTCACTTCCAAAACTCAGCCTCCCCCTACCTAGTTGAGGGCATGCATAGGATGATTTTTTTCACTATACTAAATTATAGGCAGATGTTTGTGGAAGGAATGCATGAAAGTAAAACTAAATGCTTTTTTTTCTTCTGTGAATGGCAAAAATTTTGCTGAAAGTAAAATGCAATGTATTTCACTTTTTTTTAGCAAAGCAAAATATTCTGTTCTGCTGTGAATTAAATTTTGCCTGAATTGGTTCTCTTATCTGTGCCTGCCCCCAGTAAAAAGTCCTATACAAAAATAAGTTGTACTGAATTACACTTTAAATACATACAGTGGTGTGAAAAACTATTTGCCCCCTTCCTGATTTCTTATTCTTTTGCATGTTTGTCACACAAAATGTTTCTGATCATCAAACACATTTAACCATTAGTCAAATATAACACAAGTAAACACAAAATGCAGTTTTTAAATGATGGTTTTTATTATTTAGGGAGAAAAAAATCCAAACCTACATGGCCCTGTGTGAAAAAGTAATTGCCCCCTTAATAAAAAATAACCTAACTGTGGTGCATCACACCTGAGTTCAATTTCTGTAGCCACCCCCAGGCCTGATTACTGCCACGCCAATCAATCAAGAAATCACTTAAATAGGAGCTGCCTGACACAGAGTAGTAGACCAAAAGCACCTCAAAAGCTAGACATCATGCCAAGATCCAAAGAAATTCAGGAACAAATGAGAACAGAAGTAATTGAGATCTATCAGTCTGGTAAAGGTTATAAAGCCATTTCTAAAGCTTTGGGACTCCAGTGAACCACAGTGAGAGCCATTATCCACAAATGGCAAAAACATGGAACAGTGGTGAACCTTCCCAGGAGTGGCTGGCCGACCAAAAATACCCCAAGAGCGCAGAGACGACTCATCCGAGAGGTCACAAAAGACCCCAAGACAACGTCTAAAGAACTGCAGGCCTCACTTGCCTCAATTAAGGTCAGTGTTCACGACTCCACCATAAGAAAGAGACTGGGCAAAACGGCCTGCATGGCAGATTTCCAAGACGCAAACCACTGTTAAGCAAAAAGAACATTAGGGCTCGTCTCAATTTTGCTAAGAAACATCTCAATAATTGCCAAGACTTTTGGGAAAATACCTTGTGGACTGATGAGACAAAAGTTGAACTTTTGGAAGGCAAATGTCCCGTTACATCTGGCGTAAAAGGAACACAGCATTTCAGAAAAAAAACATCATACCAACAGTAAAATATGGTGGTGGTAGTGTGATGGTCTGGGGTTGTTTTGCTGCTTCAGGACCTGGAAGGCTTGCTGTGATAGATGGAACCATGAATTCTACTGTCTATCAAAAAATCCTGAAGGAGAATGTCCGGCCATCTGTTCGTCAACTCAAGCTGAAGCGATCTTGGGTGCTGCAACAGGACAATGACCCAAAACACACCAGCAAATCCACCTCTGAATGGCTGAAGAAAAACAAAATGAAGACTTTGGAGTGGCCTAGTCAAAGTCCTGACCTGAATCCAATTGAGATGCTATGGCATGACCTTAAAAAGGCGGTTCATGCTAGAAAACCCTCAAATAAAGCTGAATTACAACACTTCTGCAAAGATGAGTGGGCCAACATTCCTCCAGAGAGCTGTAAAAGACTTATTGCAAGTTATTGCAAACGCTTGATTGCAGTTATTGCTGCTAAGGGTGGCCCAACCAGTTATTAGGTTCAGGGGGCAATTACTTTTTCACACAATGCCATGTAGGTTTGGATTTTTTTTTCTCCCTAAATAATAAAAACCATCATTTAAAAACTGCATTTTGTGTTTACTTGTGTTATATTTGACTAATGGTTAAATGTTTTGATGATCAGAAACATTTTGTGTGACAAACATGCAAAAGAATAAGAAATCAGGAAGGGGGCAAATAGTTTTTCACACCACTGTATGTGAATTTTAAAATAGACCTTTATCTACCTTAATATAAGGATAAGTGTCTTTGTGCTCATCTTTGTCTTTTCAAATGATGCCACATCACAAACATTTTAGTAATAAAATGCATTGTATTTGTCATTCCAATAGATGGCTTATCACAAACATTAACACTACCTTTACGAATCCACTACCAAATGGCATATAATATAAACGTATGCTTTGCATGGTACACAGCAAATGTTAACGCTTTGATTTCAACCTGTCTTAAATGGGTAGCACAGCTAGTTGCTACAATAAAATACTAACAATCAGCAAATCACCAGTGAGCCAGTCTCACAATCAAACTTTCAAATACCACACCATCCAGCATAAGAAAACAAAAATGGCTTCTAGCACCTTGCATGCCGGTGGCCTGATCCGGTTGCGATTGCGATCAAGCTCCTCCCAGACATCAGCCTCTTGCTGGCGCTGTGCTGGCAAGATGGGCAGTTTCTCTGGGCAGTTATTCTCTCCATCACTGAGTTGCTCATCTTGCAGAACTTCATCCGTATTCTCTCGCTGCAAGTCACCAGGTACCATAGAAGCATTTGCCATCCTATAAAAATAAGAAGAAAAAATAGGCACATACACACCTATTTACTTCAGAAAACTACAATGTACAACCACTGCTGTAGACACCAGAACTGTCTAAACATAGGAGGAGACTTGCAAGCACAATTGTCTTTAAAAAGTTAAATAAACAAAAGTGAACCACTTTAAAGCATTTTCAAATTGTTCATATAAAACTAAACAGAATTAGGTA
Organism: Polypterus senegalus; assembly: GCF_016835505.1. Taxonomy (NCBI): domain Eukaryota; kingdom Metazoa; phylum Chordata; class Cladistia; order Polypteriformes; family Polypteridae; genus Polypterus; species Polypterus senegalus. Next base: position 60,903,683 of record NC_053171.1, on the reverse strand, counting down.
CACAACAATAAACATTAAGTACTATTAAGCTGTCAGGTGTTTAAAACTGATGTGTAATTGTGTAGCTATGTCAAAATAATTGGGGTACATCATGGGCACAGCCAAGATTAGTAGCAGCTTGATGCTCTATAGTACCACTATCACATACTGACACAGAAAAGAAGAAATGGAGATTCACAAGCAGACATGCCAACTTGCACTTACCCCATTGCAACAGGAGTCTGTCGGGTGAATAACTGTGGAGTGACTGTGGTATTTGTAATGATAAGTGTGCCATCCATCCCATTCCTCTCCCAGTCATAAGGATCATTCTCCACCACACTGAAATTCTTCATGCTCTTTTCAAACACTGACATCAGCAACTATAAAAACACAAACATGTATTACTGACCTCTGCTCCAGCAGGGGGCAGAAAAGTAAAGCATTAGCCTCTGGTCTCATTCTCTTTTAAAGGATAGCTAAGATAAAGATAACTTATTAATATGGATCATAAAACTCTTAATATGCACTAACAAGGGGGGAAATGTTACCTCTTAATAAAAAACAATATTCTGGTAATATAATAATAAATTTATGATCCAGCTGTTTATAGGGTTATAAGCTCTTTATTGTCATGTGTATGGAGTACAGCAAATTTCTTTTGGCACATTCAACATATTCCCACTCTCTGGTACTATAATAAGCTATGCCAACAAAAGCAAAAAAATAAATAAATAAATAAAAAATCATAGGTGGAAAAAGAGTAAATAACCCAGCAAGTGAAAAAACTTGTAAGAAAGAAAAGTAAAAAGTAGACGTAAAATATGTGTGGTTTTTAAAATGAAGAGTAAATCCAATTCATTCATTTTTTTCCTGCGACGAGGTCTTCTCATTTTGTGAAATCTGTTCATTCTGGCATTAAGAGCAAGAAAGGAACTAGCCTATTGCAGGGAACACTCGCATACATAGCAGTTTTCAGACTGGCACATATCTTGCATGTCTTTGGCATCAAGGAGGAATGAAGAGTGAGGGGAAATGTCACTTGCACTTAAAGTTGTGCTTGAAAGTTTGTGAACCCTTTAGAATTTTCTATATTTCTGCATAAATATGACCTAAAACATCATCAGATTTTCACTCAAGTCCTAAAAAGTAGATAAAGAGAAACCAGTTAAACAAAATAGACAAGAATATTATACTTGGTCATTTATTTATTAAGGAAAATGATTGAATATTACATATTTGTGAGTGGCAAAAGTATGTGAACCTTTGTTTTCAGTATCTGGTGTGACCCCCCTTTGCAGCAATAACTGCAGCTAAACATTTCCGGTGACTTTTGATCATTCCTGCACACCGGCTTGGAGGAATTTTAGCCCATTCCTCCGTACAGAACAGCTTCAACTCTGGGATGTTGGTGGGTTTCCCCGCATTAACTGCTTGCTTCAGGTCCTTCCACAACATTTCAATTAGATTAAGATCAGGATATTGACTTGGCCATTCCAAAACATTAACTTTATTCTTCTTTAACCATTCTTTGGTAGAATGACTTTGTGTGCTTAGGGTCGTTGTCTTGCTGCATGACCCACCTTCTCTCGAGATTCAGTTCGTGGAGAGATGTCCTGACATTTTCCTTTGGAATTCTCTGATATACAGTGCATCCGGAAAGTATTTATATCGCTTTTTCCACATTTTGTTATGTTACAGCCTTATTCCAAAATGGATTAAATTCATTTTTTTCCCCTCACAATTCTACACACAACACCCCATAATGACAACGTGAAAAAAGTTTGCTTGAGGTTTTTGCAAATTTATTAAAAATAAAAAAACTGAGAAATCACATGTACATAAGTATTCACAGCCTTTGCTCAACACTTTGTCAATACACCTTTGGCAGCAATTACAGCATCAAGTCTTTTTGAATATGATGCCGCAAGCTTGGCACACCTATCCTTGGCCAGTTTCGCCCATTCCTCTTTGCAGCACCTCTCAAGCTCCATCAGGTTGGATGGGAAGCGTCGGTGCACAGCCATTTTAAGATCTCTCCAGAGATGTTCAATCAGATTCAAGTCTGGGCTCTGGCTGGACCACTCAAGGACATTCACAGAGTTGTCCTGAAGCCACTCCTTTGATATCTTGGCTGTGTGCTTAGGGTCATTGTCCTGCTGAAAGATGAACCGTCACCCCAGTCTGAGGTCAGGAGCACCCTGGAGCAGGTTTTCATCCAGGATGTCTCTGTACATTGCCACAGTTATCTTTCCCTTTATTCTGACTAGTCTCCCAGTTCCTGCCGCTGAAAAACATCCCCACAGCATGATGCTGCCATCACCATGCTTCACTGTAGGGATGGTATTGGCCTGGTGATGAGCGCTGCCTGGTTCCCTCCAAAAGTGAAGCCTGGTATTCACACCAAAGAGTTCAATCTTTGTCTCATCAGATCAGAGAATTTTGTTTCTCATGGTCCTTCAGTTGCCTTTTGGCAAACTCCAGGCAGGCTGCCATGTGCCTTTTACTAAGGAGTGGCTTCCGTCTGGCCACTCTACCATACAGGCCTGACTGGTGGATTGCTGCAGAGATGGTTGTCCTTCTGGAAGGTTCTCCTCTCGCCACAGAGGACCTCTGACAGAGTGACCATCGGGTTCTTGGTCACCTCCCTTACTAAGGCCCTTCTCCCCCGATCACTCAGTTTAGATGGCTGGCCAGCTCTAGGAGGAGTCCTCGTGGTTTCAAACTTTTTACACTTATGGATGATGGAAGCCACTGTGCTCATTGGGACCTTCAAAGCAGCAGAAATTTTTCTGTAACCTTCCCCAGATTTGTGCCTCGAGACAATCCTGTCTCAGAGGTCTACAGACAATTCCTTTGACTTCATGCTTGGTTTGTGCTCTGACATGAACTGTCAACTGTGGGACCTTATATAGACAGGTGTGTGCCTTTCCAAATCATGTCCAATCAACTGAATTTACCACAGGTGGACTCCAATTAAGCTGCAGAAACATCTCAAGGATGATCAGGGGAAACAGGATGCACCTGAGCTCAATTTTGAGCTTCATGGCAAAGGCTGTGAATACTTATGTACATGTGCTTTCTCAATTTTTTAATTTTTAATACATTTGCAAAAATCTCAAGTAAACTTTTTTCACGTTGTCATTATGGGGTGTTGTGTGTAGAATTCTGAGGAGAAAAAATGAATTTAATCCATTTTGGAATAAGGCTGTAACATAACAAAATGTGGAAAAAGTGATGCGCTGTGAATACTTTCTGGATGCGCTGTAATTCAAAATTCATTGTTCCATCAATGAAGGCAAGCTGTCCTGGCCCAGATGCAGCAAAACAGGCCCAAACCATGATACTACCACCACCATGTTTCACAGATGGGATAAGGTTCTTATGCTGGAATGCAGTGTTTTCCTTTCTCTAAACATAACGCTTTTCATTTAAACCAAAAAGTTCTATTTTGGTCTCATCCGTCCACAAAACATTCTTCCAATAGCTTTCTGGTTTGTCCATGTGATCGTTAGCAAACTGCAGACAAGCAGCAATGTTTTTTTGGGAGAGTAGTGGCTTTCTCCTTGCAACCCTGCAATGAACACCATTGTTGTTCATTGTTCTCCTGATGGTGGACTCATGAACATGAACATTAGCCAATGTGAGAGAGGCATTTAGTTGCTCAGAAGTTACCCTGGGGTCCTTTGTTACCTCGCGACTATTACACAACAACAACAACATTTATTTATATAGCACATTTTCATACAAAAAGTAGCTCAAAGTGCTTTACATAATGGAGAATAGAAAAATAAAAGACACAGTAAGAAAATAAAATAAGTCAACATTAATTAACATAGAATAAGAGTAAGGTCCAATGGCCAGGGTGGACAGAAAAAACAAAAAAAAAAAAAAATAAAATCTGTAGGGATTCCAGACCATTAGACTACCCAGTCCCCTCTGAGCATTCTACCTAACATAAATGAAACAGTGCACTTTGGATTTAGGGTTCTCACGGAAGGACTTGATGATGATGGTCACGTAGACTTCTGGCTTTTGATCCATCCATAATTGTTGGAACATCATGATGCTTTGAGTAGGTGGTGGTGGCGCAGGCCTACACACACTACACACTACAAACTAACTGCTACACGCCTTGGTTTTGGAGTGATCTCTGTTGGTCGACCACTCCTGGGGAGGGTAAGGCCTTGTTCACATGGGATCAAGCTTCGAGTGTTTTCTACACGTAGGAGTCAATGAGAGTGTTCATACGGGCTTTGGTGACGTGCGTTTGTCCGGCTGTGCGTTTATCGGCATCAAAAAGCGTTGCATGCAGCTTTTCTTGCCGTTCAAAACCAAACGACGCAAGGAAACTGCTTCTAGTTCGTTTTCTGCGCGTTTATTTTACGCTTCGGAGGACCGGATATATCCCATGATATTAATATTTTTATGTTTTCATATACAACATATATATTTTCATATTGCTTATTTTATTTTATTGTCTCATGTAATTTGTAAACCATGAACCTATTAATTTATGTTCTAATATAATATTTGATAACGATTATGTAGGGGTGGCAATCCATGGCGGGGGCATTTCAGTGCATAACACCGGTGTAAGCGCACACTCGACTACTGTTTCCTTACCTCAAAGTGACAAGTAGTCTGTCTTCGGGGCTAACACCAAGTCGCATATTGGTTGATCGGCGTGCAATGTGGCATTGCACCAGCTGCAGCAGAAAATCAAAAGTGGAAACCGACATCCGACAGTAATTAAAAAACTTGCGCGGAAATTTTCGCATTTCTTCATAAAGTACAAAAACTTCCTTTAACCCGACGTTGTGCAGTCAGAGGATGAACCCAGTAGCGGCGATTTTTCTCTCCCTACGCAGTATTACGAGTATTTTAAAACAAGAAGATTAATATCTAACATAGCAAAATGGTCCATATTGAAAGGAGGCACCTCAAATAAAACGACAAGGGCTTTCATATCCAGTTCCCGACACTGCCTCCACAGGTTAACACACAAACTACAATTTGGGCTGCAGGCTGGCGTTAGACAGAGACAAATGAACGCCGGTGTAGAAGTCAATCGATCGCCACCACAAAATGCAACATAAACGTCTAGGACGTTCAGAGTAAGTTTGTTTATCCAAAAACTTAATGCCCGTGTGAACAAGGCCTAACAATGGTCTTGAATTTCCTCCATTTGTACACAATCTGTCTGACTGTGGATTGGTGGAGTCCAAACTCTTTAGAGATGGCTGTGTAACCTTTTCCAGCCTGATGAGCATCAACAACTCTTTTTCTGAGGTCCTCAGAAATCTCCTTTGTTCGTACCATGATACACTTCCATAAACATGTGTTGTGAAGAGCAGACTTTGATAGATCCCTGTTCTTTAAATAACACAGGGTGCCCAATTACCTGATTGTCATCCCATTGATTGAAAACACCTGACTCTAATTTCACCTTCAAACTAACTGCTAATCCTAGAGGTTCACATACTTTTACCATTCACAAATATGTAATATTCGATCATTTTCCTCAATAAATAAATGACCAAGTATAATATTTTTGTCTCATTTGTTTAACTGGTTTCTCTTTACCTACTTTTAGGACTTGAGTGAAAATCTGATGATGTTTTACGTCATATTTATGCAGAAATATAGAAAATTCTAAAGGGTTCACAAAGTTTCAAGCACAACTGTAACAGAAGAACATGCAAACTTCACAAAGACAGCAAATGAGCAAAGAATTGAAATGTGGATGCTAGAGCCGTGTGGGAACAGTGCTAACTGCTGTATAACCGTATTGTTCTATTGTTACAAAGTCTCTTTTACATTGCACCCAACCTCTCCACAGGAAATAAACAGGTTATCTTCTTCACAGAATTCAGTTATATAAAAACTGGATGTAAAGCTGGCGGCACGGTGGCGCAGTGGTAGTGCTGCTGCATCGCAGTTAGGAGACCCGGGTTTACTTGTGCATGTTCTCTCCGTGTCTACGCGGGTTTCCTCCCACAGTCCAAAGACATGCAGGTTAGGTGGATTGGCGATTCTAAATTGTCCCTAGTGTGTGGGTGTGTCCTGCGGTGGGTTGGCGCCCTGCCCGGGATTGATCCTGCCTTGCGCCCTGTGTTGGCTGGGATTGGCTCCAGCAGACCCCCGTGACCCTGTGTTCGGATTCAACGGGCTGGAAAATGGATGGATGGATGTAAAGCTAGACTGAAACATAAAAATATTTGTGTGTAATTTACAAAAAAAAAAAACTAGTGCCTTTCTCTTTTTGGACTCGGATTACTTGCAAAGAGAACACTTGAAATGTCCACCTTGACTAGGGGGTCTAAAAAATAAAAAAAAGTTAAGTTGAAGCATCACCCATTCTAAAAGCATAATATGATGCTACACATCAATTTGCTTTTTATTTGAAAGAGAGTTAATGCTCATACTTATTTTCTTCACAAACATGAAAATATGTGTATGTCTTTCAAACATGGACAAATTTGTTGGTATCCTTACAGCTCATTAAAAACTAGGGCAGTGTTACCAGGTTATGTATAGTCCCATAACTGCTTCAAAATAGCGAACTGTCCCAAAAAAATAGCTCAATGCCCGTGGTATACATAATGATGCATCAGAAAGCGGAAGATAGTGTCAGAGAAAGAAGATTAAGTGCAGACCAAAGTCTGAGTCGGTTGGTCCCCTTTGAGCTATTTCAGAGAGATGTGGTACTGGTATGTACCATCACAGAAATGGGGGAGGGGAGATTTTAGAATGGTAAAGAAAATAATAGAAGAGCAAATAAGCAGGGAAAGGGGTGCCAGATGGATGAAAAACTTGTTTAACAATTTATTGGAGGAGGGTTGAAAACCAGCACAAAATACGTTTTCTTTTAAAAATAGTCCAAAAACCCATTTTATTCCAAGGATGACAATCAAAAATAATCCAATTGGGTGAGAAAACCATGGACCTGGCAACACTGAACTGCTACAACCTCCTAAAAAGTGACTAAATGAAAAGCAATTGTCTCTTGTTCAGGTATACCTACATACCTCTGATATCTCATCGACTGAAGAGACTGAAGTATTCCTTATGTTAGACAGCTATTCTAAAATGGCCTGGACACATTTGTTGGTACCCCTAGAAAGGATCCTAAATAATTGGATTCAAATGATTTTTTAAGCTAGCTGTTTTCTTTAATTAGTATCACACGTCTCCAATAGTGCAATCAATCATCCAGATTAATGAATGAGTTGTATGAAATTCTTAAATAAACCTAACAGATTGCACCAATGAACAGATTTTAAGACTTTATTATTGTATGTATACTAATGTTTTACTGTGTTTGATTAATTTTGCCTCATATTAATACTTGTATAATTGTTTAAGTGGGTCACGGTTTAGTGTTAAGAGCACCTAGTATGGGTGATTGTCATACTCACACAGGGGTTAGCAGCTGAGAAGAGATGTCCTCAACAGCAGAAGATCGCCAAGCAAGCACTTGCTTTGTTAATTGGCACAGGTGTAACTCAGGTCTGCAGACAACCATTTGGTCTGTTTATCCCAAGCTAGGAAGTCTCTTTGCTTAAAGCAGCTGTCCTCTTGTAGGTACAACAGTACATGTGGGGCACTAGAAAGCCGGTACAGGTACACTTCTAAGATAAACACCATATCATTCACAACTACAAAAATTATAGTTGATAATGAAATTTATGAAATCACAAAACCCTAGGTATAATGATAACTTTGAGACCTGTCTGATGATATTCAGGCAGATCCCTATAGGAAAAAGATGTGATGTTTTGTGTGTGTGTGTGTGTGTATATATATATATATATATATATATATATATATTAAAAAAGCTTTTTCTTACTTGATAGTCTGGCTTAGTGAAATAATCAAGACTACAGATATGATCAAGGAAGACATTGAACTCAGGAGGCAGATGCTTCAGCATGAGCCGATGGTCGTAGTTCTCCTTCAGCTTCCCAACTTGCTCCTGAAGGCAAGAAAGCACAGTAATGATTTTAGCATCCTACTGAGGTCTGCATCAACAGAGGCATCGCACAATGGTAAAACTGCACAAAGTTTCCCACTACCAAAGAAAATGAACAAGCCTTCTTTAGTAGGACTCCTTATGCACGGACTGGTGAGAAATCTTAATATTTTACTATCTACAAAAACATAAAATCATATACTGTGAAAGTCAGAAATAAAGTAGAAACGTGAATGTACACAGTCAGTTGGAACATTTATCATGGGATAACAAAGACTCTGCTTAAGTTTCCTGAAAATGAGTTTTGGTACCACTGACGCTGCATATCAACTGAAGATCTTAAGATACTATAAAAGATAAGTGGGACTCATCAAAACAACAGAATCAAAATCTTCAGCTACTAAAACCACTACTGCAACACATTTTCAAATTACTATTTTAAACTATTTTAAAATTAAGCCGACTGGGTTTTTTCTCTCTAATCCAGTGTTGTTCTAGTCATACTAAACAAACACCCATTCAAATGTCACGAATTTGCTTACCTATTGCTAGATTAGGTAGTCTGCCAAACTTGGTAGAATTTTTATGCACTATGGTAATTAATATTTTGGGTGTCAAGGTGGCACAGTGGGTAAAGCGATTAACCTCATAGGTCCAACTACCTAGGTTTAACACCTGAACTGAGCCTTGTCTCTTTACACAGGTGTTACTTGGGTACTCTGGTTTCCTCCAAAGTTCAAAATTAGCACCTATCTTTATTGTTGAGGCTAAACTGAATGGGTTAAGTTTGTCAATGTTAATAATAATAAGAAACTGTAATTATATAGCACCTCTCCCATGTTCATGACATTTCAAAGAGTCTCAAAAAAAAAACCAAAAAAAAAAACAGGGTATACTGTATGTAACATTTGATAGAAATATTTCCTGCACACAATGCTTACTGAGGAAGTATGCATCAATTCTGCTTGTCACTGTATACATCTCTCCAACCGCTAACACCAGTGATAGGAGCAAGGTGCTTAATGAACTCTACCAGGCCATTAGTGAACAACAAACAGCGCACCTGGATGGATTCCTTATCACAGCAGGGGACTTCAACCATGCAGATTCAAAAACATAATTGCCCAAATTACACCAACATGTGGACTTTCCTACAAGAGGAGACAACTCACTGGATTTGGTGTACACTAACCTGCAAGGGAGCCTACAAGGCCTCCCGCCCCTCCCCCACTTAGGTCTATCTGATCACAACACTATCATGCTGAGACCTGCATACACACCCAGAGTGAGAACCATCAGACCAACACAAAAGCAGATGTGTGTGTGGCCAGAGGGCGCCTCCAGTGCTCTGTGGGAGTGTTTTAGCACTTCAGACTGGCACATTTTCAAACAAGCAGCCACTTACAATGACCACACAGACATTGAGCAGTATAAAGAGGTGGTTACAGCATACATTGTAAAATGTACTGATGATGTCACCCATTACAAAAATATCACTGTTCATGTTAACCAGAAGCCATGGCTGACAGGAGAGGTCCATAGGCTTCTGAGGGTCCGTGATGCAGCCTTTAGGGCCAGTGACACTGCAGGAATAGCAACAGCCAGAGTCAACCTGTCACGTGGCATCAGGGAAGCAAAAAAGCAGTACAGCAAGAAAATATCTGGACACTTTAGCATCCAAACCCTCACTAATTACAAACTCCCACCACAGACATGTGAAGGTGACATCACACTGCTTAACTGCCTAAATGACTTCTTTGGCCAGTTTGTGACACAAAAGAGCACACTGGCACAGAAAACCATTCACCCCCCAACCAGGCAAGAAAGGCCATACATCTGGCCCCAGCCAGCGTGAAGAGAACCCTTTTTAGGATCAACCCACGGAAGGCAGCCGGACAAGACAACCTACCTTGTTGTGCTTTGAAGGATTGTGCTGAGGAGCTCACAGATGTCCTTCCTGACATCTTCAACATCTCCCTGGATCAAGCTGTTGTTCCCACATGTTTTAAAGTCACAACCATAATTCCTGTCCCTAAGAAGCCCCTCCCATCTAGCTATAATGACAATCGGCCCGTAGCACTGACTTCTACCATCATGAAATGCTTTGAGTGGCTGGTTATGCAGAGCATTAAGTCCATTCTTCCCCCCTACCATGACCCGTTTCAGTTTGTATACAGGTCAAACAGGTCCATAGAGGATTCAATTTCTGCTGCTCTCCATCCAGCCCTCACCCACCTGGGCTCAAAGAACACCTATGTGTGAATGTTGTTCTTAGATTTTATTTCAGCATTCAACACAATCATTCCCCAGCAGCTAATACAAAAATCTCAGACGTTTGGGTCTCAAGACCTCTCTCTGCAACTGGGTGTTGGACTTCTTACAGGGAGGCCACAAAATGTGTGAGTCGGCAATAACACCTCTAACACCATCATGTTGAGCACAGATGCCCCACAAGGGTGTGTGCTCAGCCCGTTGCTCTTCACCCTACTGACCCACAACTGTGTACCAACCTACAGTTCCAATCACATTGTCAAGTTTGCCGACAATACAACCGTGGTTAGCCTCATCATCAACAATGACAAAGCCAACTACAGGACTGAGGTAATACAGTCCAGTCCAGTGGTGTAAAGACTGCAATCTCTTCCTGAATGTGGGAAAGACCAAAGAGATTGTGGTCGATTTAAGGAGAGGTCATTCACATCACCCCCCACTGATCATCGATGGTGTAGCTGTGGAAAGGGTGAGTAGCACCATATTTGTGGGAATGTACATCTCAGTGGACCTCTCCTGGTCAGATAACACCACATCACTGGCCAATAAAGCTCAAACACGCCTCTACTTTCTACGCAAACTAATGAGAGCCCAAGTTACACCCACCATCATGTGCTCTTTCTACCGGGGAACAATCGAGAGCATCCTCACTAACTGCATCTCTGTGTGGTATGGAAGCTGCACTGCCTCCTGTAGGAAGTCCCTGCAACGCATAGTGGATGCGGCCAGTAAGATCATTAGTGCCCCACTGCCCTCCCTCAAGGACATTTACCACACCTGTCTCACCCGTAGAGCCATCAGCATTGCTAGTGACTCCTCCCACCCCTTTCACTCCCTGTTTAGCCTCCTCCCCTCCGGGAAAAGGTACCGGAGTCTCGGGGCCCGCTCCACAAGACTGTCTAACAGCTTCATCCACCAAGCTGTCAGGATGCTGAACTCTGTCCACTACCTTCCCCCCTTGCCCCCGAACTATAACAAGAGTCACTATCTACCAAGTACCTTACCTCAGCTGGTATTATACAGTATAAGGACTTAATATTACATCTGCTGCTAACCGTTTGTCTTTTTGTACATCTCATAAGCTATTCTGTAATACACCTTCTCATTTTTTTTTTTAATTTTTACTATAATTGGCTTTTGCACTAATGACTATTGCACACAGGTCTACTTTACAAGTTCTAAAATTATTTATCTTATATGTTATACTTTATACTTTTTATATTTTATTATACTACAAATTTGAGAGAGAAACAGTATTTTGATTCTGCTGTATGTTCTGCACATATAGTGAATTGACAATAAAAGGCTATTTGATTTGATAAAACAGATAAATACAGGGTATAAAAAGCATTAAATGGAATAAAAGACAATAAACCACAGTAAAATACTAAATTCAATACTAAAAGAAAAGCCTGAACAAATAACAGTTTGCGATATGACACACATACAAATTATTCTGAGCATCTGGACAGAGAGGTAAACAGGAAGGGGCAGAAGGTTATGTTAAGGTAAAAGCCTTCCTGAACAGATGAATTGGAAGTTGTGCTTGTTGTTGCTGGTCTGTGTAAAGAGTTTTGTATCAACTGGAGCTGTGATAACAGATCTGAAGGGGCAGCTTCCAGTAGGGAGTTACAGTAATCAATGCAGTATGTGATAAAAGCTGGGATAGCTTGGGTAAGAGATATATGAAACTTTGGAAGGTGTCCCCCAATCTGGTTTCTAAAGAAATTGGTACTGAAGGGTAATGTTTAATAAATGCTGTGTGACGAGAATAATGGGTATGAGATATGATGGATGAAGCTGAAACAAGAACCAAAGCTGGAAAGGAAGGAGATCAGAATGATTAGATGGATATTAGAAGTGTCAGGGAGGAAGATAAGATGACTTAGATTTGGGTATGGAGAAATTGACTAAGTTATTTTGGTTATGTTAGGCAGAGAAAAGCAGAGGATGACTGGCTGTAGATTTGCTTAGGAATGGATGTGGAGGAAGAGACATCCAGAGGGAGGCCTTTGAAGATATGGCTTGAGGTGGCTTCAGATAATATGACAAGAATAGGTCTCACCCCCCAAAGGATGCCCAGGGCTGTAATTAGTGGAGAAAATGGACAAATTTACCTCAGGGTGCTATAAAAACAAGAACTAGACTCTTAACCCCTAAACCTGCGGGGCTAAATGCCACAGTAAATGTGAAACCTTCAATAAGAAATTTATTCTATTGGATCTCCAGGCATATAAATTTATCTATAATAAAAAAAAATATACACACAAATTATGAAATACATTTAAAGAAAAGAGATCACATTTATATTCTGAATTCTGAAAAGGCATTAGTGGCTAACGCTGGCCAGATTATTTCACTCTAAAAGAGCTAACCTTATCCTTAATTTTTCTCCATGGCAACTGTCCTACCATGAATTCCACTAACATGTAGAAAAGGGACCAGAGATCATCATGTCTGCCCATCTCCTGTGTGGGGGGAGGAAAAACAAAACATAAAAAGTACTGAAAGAAAAATTCAGCAAATAAACTAAGATACAACTATAACATTGCATTTCACATGTTCCTCTCTGTGACTGAATGATGCACCTGTTTGTTGACGACAATGCTTCAGAGATAATTTTATGATAACCTTTTAGTCTAATTTTCTACTCCTCTTTCATATAGCTCATCCCTTAATCTGAAAACTGAAGTGGGACAGAAGGCATTTTTCAGGCACATTATTGTTCTTACTGCCTGCTTGCCTGCCTGTGGGAGGACCTGAAGACCTAAGCAACTAATTGCATATAATGAGTTTTCTGGGGCAAAGCAGTGAGTCTGCAGATCATCATTTCTTGGATGCAGTCCCATTATTTTGTAACACCTGACTGTCAATTTCGTTATGCCACTCTTTCCAGGCCTCAAGCATAGTCCATCTTAACGTCACTGTTCCAGATCATCAAGCAGTCAGCTGCAATCAAGGACATTTCTTGATTTCACGCAGGCAAAGAGGAGAGAAAGAGCAGTTAGATTATGGCTGATGGTGCTGCCTGGCAAATTGATCCTCCACCAATTAATTCTTCTTAATAGCTCATAAACTTTGCCCTTGAAGTTCTAATTGTCTGCTACTTATATTAAATCTGAAGTATGTATTATAGATGAACCAAATCAAAGACAGTGAAGCTTGATGTTTCTAAAAGGACTTACACAGCTCAACTAATTGATAACTAAATTATTAAACACTATCATAAACACTTAAGACCATCACTAAAAATAAAAGCACCTACTTTTCTGATGTTGAAAAGGACAGTGTTTCTTTATTTTTGAAATAAATAATGGTACACCATCACTTAATACAGTACTACTCATGATGATAAAGTACAAATCAATCAGGTAATTAAGCAGTATTTTTGAATGCACGATGACAAAAAGAATGAAATATGAAAGACAGCTGGAACAATCTGTACATACGCCAAATGGCTAGTGGTGGCAGAACTAGGACATTTCTTTCATTCCATAATCAAGTTAGGCATATAAATGCAATGCTTACATAGAATCGTTTCTAGACCTTTCTTACATCACCACATGGACAGCCTATGTAAATCCTAAAACGTTCAAGCAAGCCAAGCCACATTTTAGAGAGATGACGCCCATTGGCGAAGTGTGATCAGTCTCAGCTTTGTCATGGTAATGCTGCTTCCAAACATTCCCTAACACCTTACTGTATCAAGTCAATACCACAAACAACTGTACAGCTTGACAACTGGAAGGAGACTGGAGTGACTATCTCATACAGTACCTTGTTTTTGTGTGCATTGATTGATGCATAGCGCACAGTTCCTCTGAATCCAGCGACGGGACGTGGCTAAAAAAAAATAAAAAAAGACGACAACAAAAGGGAGAAAGGGTTAAGTAAAATAGGAGTATTAAAGCAAGTACAAGAGTGATAAAAATACCTTGAATCAAATACAACAGCACTATATGCACTGGTACCGTGTGAACTGGATTTAATGAGTCTGAGAATGTTTAGTAACAGGCAATGTGTCTCCTAACTGAGCACAGCAGAGATAATTGTTTTGGTAAATTCCTATAAGTCAATAAAAGATGATTCATCCAAACCTGCATTTGGAAAATATGAGAGCAATCAGACCTTTTGCCTTACAGGAAGGACCATCTGAATTAAAGCCTAATAGGGTAACAGCTATATACTGCAGTGTTCAAAGAAGTTCCAGACAGACATTAGTATAGTTACCTGACCAGCACACAGGAAAAACTTGACAGAGTTTGTTGAGCTTCAGTCGGTTTTTAGCAGTCAGGTTGGTTGTTCCAGTGACGTATGGAGATCTTTGTGCACCAAGAATAGATCTAGTGACTGTAGGAACTTATTTCGCTAGACAGGTACTGCAATACTTGAGGAATTGAGCAAATTTAAAACTGTCCTCTAATTTTGGGCTGCATATTTTTCACTGTGTAGAGGGCACAAAAAAGCCACATATTAATTACTCAATATACTACCTCTTGGATTCTACCCATCACACTATCTTTATTGTAAATTTTTTTTGTATTGTAAAGTGGGATACCACAAAGCTTCTTTTTGTGAATATTTAAGTACAACAATTTGCAATAAATCTTTACCACTTGGAAAAAAAAACATGGCCACGGAGTTCTCAAAATGTCAACAAAGAACAGAGCTAGCTGCATTGTTTACTGTGCTCTGACAAAGAAAATGGTGTAACTGGAAATATGAATGATTCAGAAGGTACGGACAATACAGTGTATCAATTTCACACAGAGAACTGGAGGTTCGCCATCTATGGAATTCAGTGATTTGCGTGTTTATTACAGGTTCTTCCAGGAAATGTTTACTTTAGTCATTGGCCATTTAATCTTATGTGTGTTGCTATATGATAATTAGGTCTTGGGAATCAAAAGGGTGAAAATGAGCGCACATTGCCTGTTATTACTATTGTCACGTGCACACTCACTGCGTTTGCTGCACAATGTATTAAGGGATATTTGATTGTGACATCAGAAAATTGGCTTAAGAGATTGCTCACACTACAATAAAGCCTACTGAAATTTTTGACATACAGAAATTCTTCTGAAAATATTACACTATAAGATTCTATTGGGCACTGCAACCTGTCTCTTACTGCATGTGAAACACCTGATGAAGCTGAAAAATGAACAAGTGCCAACTAGATTTAAAACTGAGCCACAATCGCACAGAGCTTGCCCATCTTAATGATGCAATCTTATTAATCTTAAATGATGCAATATCTTTCCATTTTATGTTCTGCATTATTTTCAAGTTTCCCAATATTGGCGATTCAGTACTGAGCATAACATTCAAGTAAAGTTAAGTTTGATCATTTTGCTTGGATTAGAAGTAGGATTTAAAAAAAAAAAAGGATTATATCAATAAACAAGTCAGTAGCTTAAAACTGTTTTTTTTTGTTTTCATCATTTGCTCATAACATGATACGGTAATACTCGATCGAAGGGGGAAGTTACTCATGTGAAACTTTGAGAGGCAGGGGCACAGCCTACCGGTACTCACCAGTATCCTAAGAAACATTGGCAGTACTCTAATTTGAAAATGAAAGGGCACTGCTCAGAAAACTAACTTAGGGAGAAAGTACAGTGACACAGCCTGGATATGGTTAGTGAATCCTGGTGCGTAAAACTGTAAAACTGCACGCCACAACACTTCAAAGTTTTATTACAAGCAGTACTTACAAATCCAGAATAGCATGAATCCTTCAGCAAATGCGTTCTTCTCAATAAAGTCTGAATCAGACTGCAGGTCTTCATATTCCACACCACTAGTATTTTGTACATTTCTTTAAATCCTTATGTTTTCTTTTTTTAAGTAGAAGACGACAGCGACATTTTCCAAGTACAAACTTCAAGTCTTACTTTGTGTCAATCCCCATATATTCTCACAGAAGCTTTGTGCATAAAGGTGCATAAAGATAAGCAGTCGCAAGCCCAATTTATTTACTGCCTTTTATGCTCATCTGTGACATCTGTAACATCTAACATGAATGACCAATTACAATTACTAAACATCTTTAAAATGGGCTGAAGCTCTGCCATCCAGTGCTGAGTCTTTCACTGTATATGGCTCTACGCAGGTGAGATCACTCAACTGTACTGCACTGCTGACTTCAGCAAATACTTGTGCAAATTACATATTTTAATAATCAAAAAAAGCAGAGCACATGGAAACTTATTTATCTGAAAGACTCCTCCCTTATATATGTAAAAATGTCACTTCTGATTTTTATTGGCCTGTGGGTTTATTGAAATGCACAAAAACAAGTTTGAATCATGGTGGTGCCCTGCTGATAGGACATTTTATGTATACGGTTAAAAATAAGAGACAGCAAAACCAGTCTTGTTTCTTTACAATTATATTAAACCAGATCAGTTGCCTCTGTTTCTCAGTAGAACATTTGGTTTAGGGTTGACCTCTTATCTGACTCAAATACACCACCAAAAGTGTAGTAACATATAGCAATATCGTTTGGGAGAGGGTAAAGCCTCATACAATAAATCAAATGATCTGTTTACTCAGACTTCCCTCTGTATTATGCTAAATCTGTTCAGAGGTCAGAAAGAATTTTGTTATATATAAGCAAAAATAGAGGAAATTAGGAGAAGAGAAAATCTTAACTCTTATACAGTGTCATAAAAAAGCATGTCAAATTTGAACTACATGTAATCTTGGTAATATACTTTTGAACTGCACCTCATGCAAACATCAGAATATGCCGCATAAAAACGTTTGTTCTTAAGGTACCACTAATGAATGCATTAGCAATGTATTTTATGAATCTCTTTTTGCACATTAAAGAAATGCAATGAGCCCCAAGGAAAATGCTGTCACTGTGGTTAGTGAGCCTTCATGTGTTTTTCATAAAGATACATCAATTGCTGTTTTTTGAGTACCGAGGTATCAACAATTTAAAATGTACATTAATAAAATGGTATAAAAGTTGAGATGGTTCACTCCTGAGGCTCACAGGGGAATTCACATACAGTACATACAGTATGTGTATGTATACTAGAGTTCTGTACTATGATGTAAGCCTACAAGCTACCATATATTTCTTCAGTCTGTTCATATTTAAACTTGTGAGTATAGTATATAAATAAAAAACAACTACATATCAATTAAGGGGTGAGTTTTATCCAGTAATAAAAATGGGTGATGAACATTATGGATGGACTGACATTCTGACTGGGATGAATGGTGTTTCCTTATCAAGCTGGGAAGTCATTGACGAATGGAGCAGAAAGATGTACATCCCAGCTAGGAAGGTTGTTATTTTCCAGATTGAGATATTAATATAGTCAAAGACAATAAGGAGCAATTGCCTCCTAGGGCCGGGCATTTCCCCAGCATGCTGGGAGGCAGCATTCCTCTAATGTAGCTCCAAGTTTGACACCAGCAGGGCTACATTGAAGTAGCAGCTCTGGTAGCCCTGGTGGGGTCCTTGGGAGCCACTACAAGGTACTGTTGGGAAAAGGCTCTCTAGATAGATGTAGGTTTTGCCTGATCTGGAAGTGCTTCCTTATTACAGTGGTGACATGCCAAAAGTACTCCTGGGTATGAGTTAAAGGGAGATTTGGAATTGGGATAGGCGAAGGACAATGATTGCCTGGGAAAAAGCACAGGAAAAAGGAAAGGAAAGATAAAATGATTTGAGCCTGTGAGGAACTGTAGAAAAAAACAGTGATAAGGCATTTTATGTTTAAAATAAATAAATAAACAAATAATCAGGACTGAGGGTTGTCTTTGATCTAGCTGTGTCTGAGTTGCCCCCTACAGACTGATTTTCACATTTATTTATATATTTATTTACTTTTTCACACAAAGGTAATCACCAATGTATTAAAACAACAGAATTATACCTTTCTGGCATTTGGGGTTTATACTATATGTGTTCTGTTTCAGAACCAAATCAACATGGATGCCGAAAAGGGTAAAATAATTTTTTGGGTAATCACTGAATTTGTAACGCTTGAGAACTGAACATTGACAGAGATTAATTCTTGCGCAGTTAACTTGTGCCAAAGTGAAGACATGGTCTATAGAATTCTGTCATAAGGGCCTGTCTTCTAAAGATGGCCCAAAGTCCAGCCTGCCTATGACATTGATGACAAAATAAAGTGCCTCAATCATGCAGTAAATCAAAATGCAAACTCAAAGAGAGACAGTTATGAGAAAACAGACACTACAGGGATTTCTTATGGGTGAGTAGAGTGCATTCTTCACAAACAATTTAATATAAGCAAGAACTGTGCTCAATGGGTGCTCCAAATGTCCAGCTCCTGAAATGAAAATTCACAGAAAAATCTAGTTATATATATATATATATATATATATATATATATATATATATATATATATATATATATATATATATATATATATATATATATATATATATATATATATATATATACACACACTCACCTAAAGGATTATTAGGAACACCTGATCAATTTCTCATTAATGCAATTATCTAATCAACCAAAAACATGGCAGTTGCTTCAATGCATATAGGGGTGTGGTCCTGGTCAAGACAATCTCCTGAACTCCAAACTGAATGTCAGAATGGGAAAGAAAGGTGATTTAAGCAATTTTGAGCGTGGCATGGTTGTTGGTGCCAGACGGGCCGGTCTGAGTATTTCACAATCTGCTCAGTTACTGGGATTTTCACGCACAACCATTTCTAGGGTTTACAAAGAATGGTGTGAAAAGGGAAAAACATCCAGTATGCGGCAGTCCTGTGGGCGAAAATGCCTTGTTGATGCTAGAGGTCAGAGGAGAATGGGCCGACTGATTCAAGCTGATAGAAGAGCAACTTTGACTGAAATAACCACTTGTTACAACCAAGGTATGCAGCAAAGCATTTGTGAAGCCACAACACGCACAACCTTGAGGCGGATGGGCTACAACAGCAGAAGACCCCATTGGGTACCACTCATCTCCACTACAGAGGCTACAATTTGCACAAGCTCACCAAAATTGGACAGCTGAAGACTGCAAAAATGTTGCCTGGTCTGATGAGTCTCAATTTCTGTTGAGACATTCAAATGGTAGAGTCAGAATTTGGCGTAAACAGAATGAGAACATGGATCCATCATGCCTTGTTACCACTGTGCAGGCTGATGGTGGTGGTGGTGTAATGAATGGTGTGGGGGATGTTTTCTTGGCACACTTTAGGCCCCTTAGTGGCAATTGGGCATCGTTTAAATGCCACGGGCTACCTGAGCATTGTTTCTGACCATGTCCATCCCTTCATGACCACCATGTACCCATCCTCTGATGGCTACTTCCAGCAGGATAATGCACCATGTCACAAAGCTCGAACCATTTCAAATTGGTTTCTTGAACATGACAATGAGTTCACTGTACTAAAATGGCCCCCACAGCCACCAGATCTCAACCCAATACAGCATCTTTGGGATGTGGTGGAACGGGAGCTTCGTGCCCTGGATGTGCATCCCACAAATCTCCATCAACTGCAAGATGCTATCCTATCAATATGGGCCAACATTTCTAAAGAATGCTTTCAGCACCTTGTTGAATCAATGCCACGTAGAATTAAGGCAGTTCTGAAGGCGAAAGGGGGTCAAACACCGTATCAGTGTGATGTTCCTAATAATCCTTTAGGTGAGTGTATATACATACATACATATATAAACTGCTCAAAAAAATTAAAGGAACACTTTGAAAACACATCAGATCTCAATGGGAAAAAGAAATCCTCCTGGATATCTATACTGATATAGACTGGGTAATGTGTTATGAACGAAAGGATGCCACATCGTTTGATGGAAATGAAAATGATCAACCTACAGAGCCCTGAATTCAAAGACGCCCCAAAAATCAGAGTGAAAAAATTATGTGGCAGGCTAGTCCATTTTGCCAAAATTTAATTGCAACAACTCAAAATTTACGCAGCACTTTGTATGGCCCCTGTGTTCTTGTATACATGCCTGACAACATCGGTGCATGCTTCTAATGAGATGACAGATGGTGTTGTGGGGGATCTCCTCCCAGATCTGGACCAGGGCATCACTGAGCTCCTGGACAGTCTGAGGTGCAACCTGGTGGCATTGGATGGACCAAAACATAATGTCCCAGAGGTGTTCTATTGGATTTAGGTCAGGAAAGTGTGGTGGCCAGTCAATGGTATCAATTCCTTCATCCTCCAGGAACTGCCTGCATACTCTCACCACATGAGGCCAGGGATTGTCGTGCACCAGGAGCCACTGTACCAGCATAGGGTCTGACAATGGGTCCAAGGATTTCATCCTGATACCTAATGGCAGCCAAGGTGCCTTTGTCAAGCCTGTAGCGGTCTGTGTGACCCTCCATGGATATGCCTCCCCAGACAATCATTAACCCACCACCAAACGGCTCATGCTGAATGATGTTACAGGCAGCATAATGTTCTCCATGGCTTCTCCAGACCCTTTCACTTCTGTCACGTGCTCAGGGTGAACCTGCTCTCATCTGTAAAAAGCACAGGGCACCAGTGGTGCATCTGCCAATTCTGGTATTCTATGGCGAATGCCAATCGAGCTGCATGCTGCTGGGCAGTGAGCTCAGGGCCCATCAGAGGACATGGGGCCCTTGGGTCACCCTCATTAAGTCTTTCTGGTTGTTTGGTCAGAGACATTCACACCAGTGGCCTGCTGGAAGTCATTCTGTAGGGCTCTGGCAGTGCTCATCCTGTTCCTCCTTGCCCAAAGGAGCAGATACTGGTCCTGCTGATGGGTTATGGACCTTCTATGGCCCTCTCCAGCTCTCCTAGAGTAACTGCTTGTCTCCTAGAATCTCCTCCATGCCATTGAGACTGTGCAGGGAGACACAGCAAACCTTCTGGCAATGACACGTATTGATGTGCCATCCTGGAGAAGTTGGACTACTTGTGCAACCTCTGTAGGGTCCAGGTATCGCTCATGCTACCAGTAGTGACACTGACTGTAGCCAAATGCAAAACTAGTGAAGAAACAGTCAGAAAAGATGAGGAGGGAAAAATGTCAGTGGCCTCCACCTGTTAAACCATTCCTGTTTTGGGGGTCATCTCATTGTTGCCCCTCTAGTGCATCTGTTGTTAATTTCATTAACACCACAGCAACTGAAACTGATTAACAACCCCCTCTGCTACTTAACTGACCAGATTAATATCCCATAAGTTTCATTGACTTTATGCTATACTCTGATTAAAAAGTGTTCCTTTAATTCTTTTGAGCAGTATATATATATATATATATATATATATATATATAGATATAGATACATTTTCACCATGTTATCTCAAAACAGTTTGTGATGTGCATGGTAAATGGTTTCATCTGAAAATTTCTGAAATGAAAAAGTAATACTAAGGCAAATGGTGTCTGAGAATGCTCCCAGACTTCTGCTGGACCCTTTAGAACAAGGGTGTCTAACACGTCGCTCGCAAGCTACCAGTAGCTTTCAACCCCTTTCCAAGTAGCTCGCCAAAGTGTTAATGAATACTACATAAAATAGAAAACTTGATTAGTCAAATTAGGGGAGGGCGATCTTTCCAAAAAATCATATCACGATCCACAATCTGAATTGCAATCTATCTTTTTAATGTGATATACACTTAAGAGAATATCCAGACTCAAACACATCAAGAACCAAGTAACACTTTATCAAACAAAGTTGAATTCAATTGTTCTCTCATTTGCTAGCTAAGCAGAGTTAAGGTACATGCCCCGAAACTGGCAAGTGAGTGGGAAAGGCCCCTCCCCACAGCCCGCTGCCTTTTTCTTGGGTTCGCGCAAATAAATCAGTACCGCAAGCGAAATATGATAACATAGCGAAATAAGAGAAGTCAGAAAATCAACCAGACTGTTCAAGCAAATTATAGAAAAAAACTATCTAAACCCGTTAAGTAGTTCTCTTGTGAAAAGCAGACAGGTATGCAGAAAGACAGACATTAGACTGTATATATGATATATTAGTAGACCTTCAAAATAATGTGCAGTTAAAGTCTCAACAGCATTCTTAACATTTCTGGAGCTTAGTAGAGCCAGGTAACTATAAGAATCTTCACCAAGCAGCTCTGAAAATGGCTGCTATGTTTGGGTCTACATACCTCTGTGAGTTTGCCTTTTCTGACATTAATGTCATGAAATCAAAGATCAGAACAAGACTGACAGATGAACATTTAAATGAATGCATAAGAGTGAACCTAAGTGGCTACACTCCACCACACACCTCTCTAGTTGACTCCATGCAGTGCCAGTCATCTGACTAACTAAAAAGCACATCACACATGCAACTGGACATGTGAATACTCTTGTGAGGTAAAACAGTGACATAGAACAAACTGACAAACGAATAAGTAATATCTGTGTATTTGTAATTGCATTGATTTGTTTTGACAGCATTCATGTTTTAATTCAATAGAGTGAGATACACTAGAAAATGCATACAGACATACAAAATACACTTGCAGGTGAACTAAACATTTTTTTGTGATGCTTTAATGCAAAATGTGAGTTGTGGACACCAACATTTTGTAAATGTTCAGGCAAAACAAGCTTATTTTAGTTTGTTTGGGTTGAAATATGCTATGAGAATAAATGTTAGATAGAACACATGAGTAGCTCTTGGCCATTTTCATTTTGTAAACGTAGCACTCAAGGGAAAAAAGGCTGGAGACCCCTGCTTTACAGCAATATTCCTGAGGCTAAGTACAGCAGAGAATTGCACATTTTTACCTTTTAGGTAATAGTAAAATAGTGATGACAGTGTGGTGTAGTGGTGAAGGCTTTGGACTTCAAACCCTGAGGTTGTGGGTTCAAATCACTCTACTGGCAATGTGTGACCTGCCTGTGGATTTCCTTTCCAATTGGAAAATCAAAAGAAATGTAACCTATTGTGTCATAAATGTTCTAAGTTGACTTGGATAAAGGAATCAGCCTAGGGCTGGGCGATTTTTTCGATTAATTCGAATTTACGTTTTAAGACGATTTATTTTTTATTAAATCGAGGTGTCGCGATTTTTTAATAAAAAATTAGATACATTGTAATTGCACCTATGGCAGAATAATTAAGAGGCTTGTCCGACTCCGAACACATGATGGCGCGCCTAATTAACCTCTCACCTGTGAGTACAGTTCTCTATGAAGGAACGTAATAGGCTACAGAAATAATATCATAGAGATGGACGGCTCTTCACGTCAGGATGACCTTGTGCCAAAGAAAGGTAGTAACGTTTCCTCTGTGGTTTGGAAATGGTTCGGATTTGAGAGTTCAGACATCGAACAAACTTTTGTCAAATGCAAAATATGCAGAAAGTCAGTTTCAAATGGCAGTGGCAGCACCACTAATTTATTCCAACATTTGCGACAAAGGCACCAAGCTGAATGGGAAGAATGCTCAAAGTTAAGAGATGGAAACAAGCCAAGTCCAAGTGCAAAAGGTCCACCTAAAATTGCAAAACGCCAGATGTCATTAGCGGTATCATTTTCCAATTCCGTTCCATACGACAAAAAGGTGCCCCGATGGAAAGAAATGACAGATGCTGTGGCGTTTCATATCGCTAAGGACATGGTTCCCATATACACCATCGAAAAGCCAGGGTTCATAAAAATGCTACACACTGCTGATCCAAGATACAAGTTGCCGAGCATAAATATTTCAAAGACGTAGCTATTCCCCGAATGTACACTGAAACACGTGAAAAAGTAGTGGAGCAGCTTGAAAGGGCATCTTTTTTTTCTACGACGACTGACCTGTGGAGTAGTCGTACTCTTCAGCCTTTCATGAGCCTTACAGCCCATTATGTTGACGCAGAATGGAAACTGCGAAGTTTTTGCCTTCAGACATGTTATTTTTCTGACGATCATACTGGGGAAATAATTGGTCATGGGCTTAAAGATGCGCTGGCGTCTTGGAAGCTTGTGGAGGAACGACAGGTGTGCGTGACCACTGACAGTGGAACGAACATGATCAAAGCAATGAAGATGAACGACTGGACCCATCTTCAGTGCTTTGGACATCGTCTTCACAATGCCATTGGTAAGTATGATTAATAATTCAAGCATTAAAATTGCAGTTATTCAGATATTATTTCATTAATAGCTGAAATGATGATGATGATTATTATTGTTTTGCTTTTGTAATAACAGTGCCAATCACTTAACATGAGTTTGTTGGTTATAGATTCATATTCTGCAGTTATGAAGGAGAAAGCTCTTTACAATATTTCTGTCAAAGTACAATGAACTGCTATTTCAAATCTTTTTTTTTTTTGCTTTGTTTTAACAGAACATGGTGTGAAAGACCACAGAGTGTGTTTTCCTTCAGCTGGAAAAAGAGAAGAGATCTTGCATCTGCACAGGCTGAGCTCAGCCTACCTTCTCATCAACTCATTACGGAGACCCCCACCAGGTGGAGTTCAAGACAAAAGATGATCGAGAGGGTTTTAGAACAGGAGAAAGCCATAGCTCGGGTTCTTGGCTCTGATAAAAAAACTCGGCAGCTTGTTCCAACGTGGCAAGACTTCGATGTCATGGAATCCATAAATAAAGCTGTAAGCCCTCTGCAAGAGTTCACTGATGCATTGTCAGGTGAAGCATATGTGAGTGTCTCGTACCTCAAACCAGTGCTCCATCTCTTTAACAGTAGCATTCTACGAGCACAAGACGATGACACAGATTTAACAAAACGCATTAAATGCACCATACTGCAGTACCTCAACTGCAAATACAGCGACCCTGTCACAGATGAACTCCTCAACATAGCTTCTCTGATGGATCCCAGGTTCCGTACAACTTACATCGAACATGACAAGTTGGAGGGAATCAAGCAAAAAGTTGTTAAAGAGCTGATATCTTTGTTGCCAGACAAAAATCTTGAGACAACAGTTCAGATGACTCAGGACGTGGAGCAGGAAGAACAGAGAACAGAGGCTGGGGCTAAGAGGAAGAAAACCTTGGCAAGCTTTTTTAAGAAAACGGCACCAGCATCACAACCTGTCATTCAATCAGAAGACGACAAAGTCAAAGCCGAGCTGACAGCCTATTTGATGTCTCCTGATGTAGATTCAGACACAGACCCACTTCACTGGTGGAAGGCTAATGAGACAATCTTTCCCAGGTTCAGCAAACTTGCAAAAAAATACCTCTGTATTCCCGCAACCAGTGCCCCTTCTGAGAGGGTGTTTAGTGCAGGTGGGAACATTATAACCTGTCACAGAGCATCTCTAAAACCTGAAACAGTAGACAGACTGGTCTTCCTCTCAAGAAACCTGTAAAGAACATCTACATGTGACTTATCAACAACATGCTTTATGTTTGCACGATGGTCTACAAAGTGTTGTTTTTTGTTTACTGTTGAAAATTTGCATAACTTTTTGAGTTGACTGATGTAATGTTTACATTGGTTAAAATGGTTATTTTCTTACTATATATTCAGAAGTATTTAATGTTTAATTCAAATTGCACAATATTTACTTTCATATTTCATTCAAATCTTCTGCAAAGATATTTAACTCGTGAATTTGTTTTACATTTATTTACACCTTGTTGACCAATTTATGTATGGCATGGCCATTAAAAATACAATGTTCCTTAACCAGATGGTTTTTCAAGTTAATTATAAAGAGAATGTTACTTAAGTCATGTTGTTGTAATGTTTTAAGTTGACTAGTTACACAATAAAAAAAATTGAAATCGAAATTGTGAATCAGTCAAACTTTATGAAAAAACCTAGATTTTTTTTTTTTTGCCATATCGCCCAGCCCTACATCAGCCAAATAAGTAAATGTAATGTAGACATAAGCTATTGTAAATTTTAACTGTAGGTCACTCAACATCCACGCTTGGCCAGGAAAGTCTGATTAGATATTTGAATCGAGCATGTAAAAAATGGCACAGTGGTCCTCCCTGCATGGAGTTTACATGTTCTCCCCGTGTCTGCGTGGGTTTCCTCCGGGCGCTCCGGTTTCCTCCCACAGTCCAAAGACATGCAGGCTAGGTGGATTGGCGATTCTAAATTGGCCCTAATGTGTGCTTGGTGTGTGGGTGTGTTTGTGTGTGTCCTGCGGTGGGTTGGCACCCTGCCCGGGATTGGTTCCTGCCTTGTGCCCTGTGTTGGCTGGGATTGGCTCCAGCAGACCCCATATGACACTGTGTTCGGATTCAGCGGGTTGGAAAATAAATGGATGGATGGAAATATGGCACAGTTCACCTATATTGATTCATCTGACAAAAACAAAAATTGCATTTTGTTACACAGTATAATTTGGGATAGAATTATGAAATATTACCATAACAGGCAATGCTGGAAAGAACATATACCAACTTTTTAATGAGGTTATGGATGTAGGCCATTAGTCAATGTCAATCTGCAATGCAAATTGTGCAAACTGATCACAGAAAATTTTTCACAAAAGCTTTTCAGCTATTCTTCTCCTAGTTGACAACAATGACCCAGTTTATAGTGCACAGATTGCCAAAGCTGCTTTATGAAACAATGGATTCACAGAGTCGTCACTTGGCTCCTTGTGACTACCACATTTCTCCTAATCTCAAACACTACCTAAGTGAAATGCATTACACCAATGATGAAGACATCAAGTCATCTACAGAAGAGTTTTTGTGCATTACGCTCATGTTGCTTGAGAAAAGTTTTGTGGACATTATAAGATATAATACTGCTTATGGAGAGAACACTGAAAATAAATTAAGATTTCAGTTTCTGTTAATCAGTCCAGCTCAGATCATTTTGGGTGTTTATACTGTTTAGAATATTTTGTGCTTTTCAAAAAATATAAGCAGCAGTTTAAGCAAGTTTCAGAATTAAACAAACATAAATATATAAGGGATTTGTATGCATACAGAAATCTACATTTGGAAATAATATTTTTAAAGGTACAGCATAAAGGCATGTGTATTATCATAGGCAGCACAAGTAGCATATGAATACCCCATAGGACTACCACCAAACTGGCAAATGAAAAGGTGAACGGAATTATAACTTACCGGTCGAACCTCCAGAAATGAGTTTGTAAACTGTCGTGCCAAACCAAAATCCAACATGTAGCACTTCCTACAGGTGCTTGGAAAGCGGCCCATAGCAAAATTGGACTGTAAACATTAAACACAAAAAAAGCCAAGTTGTCACTCTAGGCAGGTCATTTTAATTACTATTTTAACTAATATGATATGTCAGTAGAATGAAGGTTAAATGTTCCTTATAACTACATAGTAAATGTCAAAGCAAAAGATGCAAATACAGTGGACCCTTGACTTACGAACAAAATTCGTTCACGAGGATTGGTTGTAACTCAAGTTGGTTGTACGTCAAGACTATTTTTCCCATAAGAAATAATGTAAATACCCATAATGCATTCCGAACCTCCCACAGCAACACTTACTTAAACTTTTCATAATAAAAAAGGGTTGCATAATGTGCATAATTTACCAAAAATGCCAATAATGTTTCTATTGTACTAACCAAACAGTTATAAAAAGTGCCTAGCCTTCATAATGTACTCACCATTTAAGTTGACATCTTTGGCTTGCAGGAACGGAGGAGGAGGAGAATGAAATGGAAGGTGGTTATTGTTTGGAAGGAGAGCCCCCCTTCCATAAGAACATCAGGACTCTGGCTCTCTGGTGTCCTTTCTCTACTTGGGAGAGGCTGTAGCCCACTAGGACCTGGTTCTGGCTCACTAGGTCTCAACCTTTTCGGAAATAAAAACTGGTCTAAGGTTGTCTGTTTCTACCTTTACTTCAACACAGTTCTGTAGTATGACATGACATTGTCATTAAGCAAGTTAATGCAACGATTAGCTTTTTCTCTGTCTGGGTAGGTCTTCTCTACAAATGTTTGTAGCTCTGTCCATTTTTTCAGGATGTCCTTTATTTCAGAAGAGGACATTTGCTGCACTGATTGTTGATCCTCCCCCTCCTCTTCAGAAAGCTCCTCAGCTGCCATTCTCTGTTGCTCAGCCAGAAGTTGCTGACGTTCCTCTGTAGACAATTCCTCCGAGTGTTCCTCCACCACTTCCTCAACATCACCGATGTCAACCTGCAAGCCTATGGACTCAGCTATAGTGACAATGTCATTAACAACAGGGTCAGTTGCAGGCTCAGGCTCCTCTACAAAGCCTTCAAAGTCTCTCTCCTCTATAATTTTAGGCCACACTTTCTTCCAGGCAGATCTTAGTGTCTTTAGAGAGACATTGGCCAAGGATTTCTCTATTAACCCCACACAGGAAAGGATGTTGTAATGTTTCTTCCAGAACTTTGTAAGAGTTAAATCTGTATCTGAGACCATCTGAAAGCACTTCTGGAGCAGTTCCTTGGTGTATAGCTTCTTAAAGTTAGCTATAACCTGCTGGTCCATAGTCTGCAGTAGAGGAGTTGTATTAGGTGGGAGGAAATCTACTGTAAGCCATGGGAATTCTTCAGCCAACTCTTCTTCCAAGTCTCTTGGGTGAGCAGGAGCATTGTCCACGATGAGGAGAGCCTTGAGTGGTAAGCCTTTGTCCTCTAGATATTTCTTAACAGTAGGACAGAAAACCTCCCTGATCCACTCAAGAAAAAGCACTCGTTACCCAGGCTTTTGCATTAGATCTCCACATGACCCCTAGCCTATTCTTCATGACTGTATGTTTTCTGAACACTCTAGGGGTCTCAAGAGTGATAAACCAAGAGAGGCTTTATCTTGAGGTCACCACTCGCATTGGCACATAACAATGAGGTTAGCCTATCCTACATAGGCTTGTGGCCAGGCATTTCCTGCTCTTCCTGGGTAATGTATGTTCTCCTGGGCATTTTCTTCCAGAAAAGCCCAGTTTCCTCACAGTTGAAAACTTGATGAGAGCAAAACCATTTCTCTGTGTTATCATTTCAAAGTGGTGTATGTAATTTTCGGTAGCCTTTTTATCAGCACTGGCTGCTTTACCATGCCTAACTACGCTATGAATCCCAGTTCTCGCTTTAAAATTGTGAAACCACCCCTTACTGGCACGAAATATTTCACCACTATCACTTGTTGATGGCTTATCCTTTAACAGATCTGCATTTATAGCCCTAGCTTTTTCACAAATGATAGACTCAGATAGGCTATCACCTGCCATCTGCCTTTCGTTTATCCACACTAATAATAGCTTTTCTACCTCATCTAACACTGTTGATCGTGACTTACTAATTTGAGTAACACCTTTAGCAACACTAGCTTCCTTATACAAATCTTTTCGTTAAAAAATTGTGGAGATGGTGGATTTAGACATGCTGTACATGTTAGCGAGATCGATCACACGAACGCCACTCTAATATTTACACGCAATTTCCTTCTTTGTTTCGATTGTGATCGCTTTCTTTACCTTCGTCGTCATCTCTTCCTTACTTAGCTTCTTTGGGGCAATTTTGATAGTAATTATCAAAATAAATTATATAAATCACTGCACTGAGAACAATTTACCTCCACAAACACACGTATCCAAACTCCGACTGCTGCTTGCAAACGCTCTCGGCTGTTTGTTTACAATCGCCCGAGCGGATATACGTGACCGCATTCGGGTTGTAACACAAGATGTTGGTCGTAATCAAAACAAAATTTCTGGTTGTAAATCAAGTTATTCGCATGTCAGGCCTGTCGTAAATCAAGGGTCTACTGTACACTTGAGCTTCTACCAGTTTCAAGATAACTTTATGCTGTATACAGGAACTTATGAGCACCACCAGGACAAAGACTTTAATTGCATGCTGAGGTCTGCTGGTTAGGAAGTCCAAAATCCAGTTCCAGTGGATGGTATTAAATCATTAATTGAAGAGTTTGTTGATCAGCTTTGATAGCACAACAGGTTTAAATGCTGAGCCACGGTCTATAAACTAAAGTCTGAATATTGTACAAGAAACGGCCAAGGCAACGCAATTCAGAATATTTTGATGAAATATCAATATTCTGAGTACAGACAATTTGAATCATTCCACATTTCCTACAGTTCAATTCTCCATAAGCACATAAGTAAAAAAGTGGAATGAAGTATTTACTTTAACCACACGTGTGTACATTTTGTTCCCATTTGAAATTTACCACTTTCTGTACTGCTGTTCCCGATATAAGACAGGGAATTATATGCAATGCTTCAGGTTGATTCCACACCAGAATACGGAGTACTCCAATTAAATGTGTATTTTAGAATCAGAAGTCAATTTGATAATACAAGTATCCAATAAAGTAATTAATTTTTATTTTATATACTGTATATATTTGGGTATATGTTGGGTCTTGAAACCCGAAAAATTGATCATAAAATCAGACCCCGACTTATACGCCTGTTCAAAAATGCGACACTTAATTTTTTTTTCTTTTTTACATCTTCTTGCTTCCTCCAATTTGCACCAGTTTCTCAGACACATTGAATTTTGTGGCAGCAGCACAGTTACAAATTTCTTTCACCACTTCAATGACTTTCAATTAATTAAAAAAAAAAAAAAAAATTAATTTCAAGAGGTAGAATTACTCTCATTCAGGACTACTGCTGAGAGTCACGTGTGCTTTGCAAACGCTAGAGTGTGTTGAGAGTTGTTGGTTTGTTCTGTGGTGTGAGATTTAAATAAAAAAAATATATTTTGCTCTTAAAACTTGGGTTTTGGGTGCCGCTAAGGAACCGTGTGGGAATTTTAAAGCTTTTTTTCCCTTTAGAAGGGTTTTTTGCTTTTTTTTCCGCCCGCACAAGAGCAAAAGTAGCTGGGTGTTTGGAAGTGCGCTTGGAAAAGTTATTTGTACTTGTACTTGTTCTTGTTCTTTTTCTTGTTATCTGTATTTGAATTAGCATCGAGGTGGCAGGGTAGAAAGCAGCAGTAACTGATATCAGCATTTGTAAATAAATAACCGCATCGTCGTAACAGCGATTCCTTTAAAGGAAAAGAAAAAAAGGCCGAGGCTGACTTCAAAGCAGTAAAAGGTGGAAACTCAGCAGTGTGCAGGTAAGCGGCCTGCCTTAAAACGTCGATCAGGCACAAGGTGCAGTAGGAGCAAATAAGGTAGTAAAGTTTTATTTATTTGTTTATTTTAGATTAAACAGTCCTTAGCGTCCAGAGGCAGAACAGTTAAGTGGGCGACAGCGTATTGGTTCATTAATACGGGGGAATACAAACAGTGCGAGTGAAGAGCTTATAAGTAAGAGAGCGCAAAGTTAGGAGAAGAGACAGAGAAAAGTAAAGTTAACCTCATAGAAAGGCAAATAGCAGGCAGCTGAGAGGGAGAACAGTACAGGAGCTTAAGGGGAAAAGGTGTAAAATATCTGTAGCAGATCTTAGTGTTACCATTTAAGTTAAGGAGCAGCTGAAAGAAGAAGAAATTTAATTTTAAATAGTAAGGCAGCTTAGTAATCCCAAATCAAATTTTAATAATGAGGCCAGTGCAATGCAAGTCCTGTTGGATGTTGGACTTTTTAGATGATGGTTTGGAAGAGCCAGTTGTCTATGAGGGCTACATCTGCAAGAGATGCCAGCTGATCCAGCACCTCGAGCTCAGGGTCGCTGAACTGGAGGAGGAGTTGGCTGACCTGCGTTGTAATAGAGAATTGGCGACTTGGCCCAGGTGTCCTTTAGAGAGATAGTGTGCACCCCTAAGGTGGCGGGAGGAGATTCCAGACCAGACAGGTAGGAATAGGTGGGTCACGGTCACAAGGCGTAAGGTAAAGGGTGCACACTGTCCGGGGGCATCAACCCCAGAATTAGAAGTGTCTAACCGTTATCATGTCCTGGCGGAGCTGGACGGTGACTCTGATAATTCTGAGGTGGTAGGCAGGGTTGAGGAGCCCCAACGGGCCACCTCAAAACCAGTTCCCAAAAGAGAGGTAGTGATAGTTGGGGACTCAATCATTAGGGGATTGAAGCGCAGGTGTGCTCCAGAGAGAGAGAGTCTCGCACGGTGTGTTGCCTTCCGGGAGCACAGGTGGGAGACCTCCCTGGAAGTGTGGATAGGCTCTTGGCCAGAGCGGGGGTGGATCCAGTTGTCATTGTCCACGTTGGAACAAATGACATACATAAGGGTAGTCTGTCAGTTCTGCGATCCAAATTCAAAGAGTTAGGTACCAAGCTGAGGAGCAGAACTGACAAGGTAGTCTTCTCCGAAGTTCTGCCTGTGCCACGCCAGTCCAGGTAAGATTGAGGAGATTAGAAGGCTTAACGCGTGGCTCAAATCTTGGTGCAGGGTAGAAGGGTATAGGTTTATGGGGCATTGGGACTCCTTTTGGAACAGATGGGACCTGTTCGCCGTGACGGGTTACATCTGAACCGGAGGGGCACCAATGTATTGGGGAGGCGTATGTGTAGGCTAGTCGAGGATTGTTTAAACTAGGGAATGGGGGGGTAGGGAGTTTAGGACAGGCCAGATTTAGATCTATACATGGAAGAACAAACAATGGTGTAGAAATAAATATGCATAGTAATGTAAATTCTAAGCAAACACGTAAATGTAGAAGGATTAACACATTAAAAATAGCTTGCCTTAATGCTAGAAGTATCAAAAATAAGGTAAGTGAGTTGGAGTTGTATGTAGCACAGCATAATTATGATATTATAGCTATAACGGAAACCTGGCTAAATAACAAAGATGGGGATGAGTGTAACAAAAAAGGATACACATTTTTTAGGAAGGATAGACAGGGCAGATCCAAGCAACTATAGGCCAGTAAGCTTAACATGCATCACAGGAAAATTAATGAAAGGAATTATTAAGGATAAGATTGAGCAACACAGGGCAAGGACAGGAGTTATTCTGAACAGTCAGCATGGGTTCAGAAGAGGGAGGTCATGTTTTACTAACATGTTGGAATTCTATGAGGTTGCAACTAAAGCATACGATTAAAGTGGAGCTTATGATATGATTTATCTGGACTTTCAGAAAGCATTTGATAAGGTGCCACTTGAGAGGTTGGGCATCAAGTTAAAAGAAGTGGGAGTTCAGGGTGATGTTTTTAGATGGGTGCAAAATTGGCTCAGACACAGGAAGCAGAGGGTGATGATGCGAGGAACCGCTTCAGAACTGGCCGATGTTAAGAGTGGTGTTCCACAGGGGTCAGTGCTAGGGCCATTGCTATTTTTAATATATATAAATGATTTAGATAGGAATATAAGTAACAAGCTGGTTTAGTTTGTAGATGATACCAAGATAGGTGGATTAGCAGATAATTTGGAATCCGTTATATCATTACAGAAGGACTTGGATAGCATACGGGCTTGGGCAGATTTGTGGCAGATGAAATTTAATGTCAGTAAATGTAAAGAATTACACATAGGAAGTAAAAATATTAAGGTTGAATACACAATGGGTGGTCGGAAAATCGAGAGTACACCTTATGAGAAGGATTTAGGAGTCATAGTGGACTCAAAGCTATCAACTTCCCAACAGTGTTGAGAAGCCATTAAGAAGGCTAACAGAATGTTAGGTTATATAGCATGATGTGTGGAGTACAAGTCCAAGGAGGTTATGCTCAACCTTTATAATGCACTGGTGAGGCCTCATCTTGAGTACTGTGTGCAGTTTTGGTCTCCAGGCTACAAAAAGGACATAGCAGCACTAGAAAAGGTCCACAGAAGAGCGACTAGGCTGATTCCAGGTCTACAGGGGTTGAATTATGAGGAAAGATTAAAAGAGCTGAGCCTTTACAGTTTAAGCAAAAGAAGATTAAGAGGTGACATGATTGAAGTGTTTAAAATTCTGAATGGATCGAGACTTGTATTTTAAAATGAGTTCATCAAGAACACGGGGACACAGTTGGAAACTTGTTAACCTTAACGCGCACACGTACCGGTCCCGGGACATAACAGCGTTTTGACGATGTCACAGCCATGTGTGCATGCCCATCTGTCATGCATCTCGACATACTACCCATCAAATGAAACTTCTAAGTCTCGTCTTTCCGATGATATAAACCATTTTGACACACAACAACCACAGCACTGACACTAAAGCCTTTTTTACAGAGAAGTACATACTTTTAAGAGTTGACTTTCCCTACCTTTGAAGACCCTCTGCAAGTCAAACATCAATATTTCCGAGCAGTATTGGTCTCATTCTGTCCGTAAGGCTCCAGCGAATATAATCCAGTAAAACGATTAGGTCCAAAACACACGATATATCCTCAAAGGGACAAAAACTCCAGAAAACGTTTCATAACTTGAGACTAGCTACGTCATTTTTTCATTTCTATTGATCATATCAGACGTAATTTGTTTCTGTCGGCGATAACCATGCTACAGCATGTTACACAGAAGTGTTAGCTTCTGATTGACACCTAAGTTGGCCAATTACGACGGGTCTGGGGTTGACTGGCACCTCGTATAGCCAACGAGTGTCACAGACAGCTGAACGATGACATACAACTCCAAACCCTGGTAGAATCTACCAGTTTGATTGGACACTGTGAGTGACACTCAAAACTTACAGCCAATGAGCAGCTGAGCATTTTGATATGTAACTTGCCATACTAACTTGTACAACAAACGATCGAGAGCTGCGAAGGTGGCATTTGTGCCAGTCTGCAGACTTGGTGCGTGGTTGTTTAGTTAAGTTTTTTTGCATTTTAAATATGGATAAAAGTACAGATAAACGTGAATACACTCTCAATTAAAAGTATTAGAGGCATGTATGCGGCGTGAAAGTAATCAATCGGCCCAGGAGACGTCTAATGGCAGAGAGCGACATGTGACACGCCCTTGTGCTTTCTGCCGGCTAGGGATTACTGCCATCAGTGGCACATGGAAAAACGCTGAGCTGTGTTGTAACAGTTTGTAAAAGAAATGTATATAGTTTGTGTGCATTTTATAAAAAAAAAAGTAAAAAATAAAATATATATATATATTTTTGGCCCATAAGACTTGTGTTGACTATTTTTATATTGAAATGTGTATTTTTTATTGTTTTTATTATTTTTATAACTAATAGAGTGACACTGTGTGTAGATATAGATTCCTTTAGGTGTAAGCTTTCAGTAGAGCCCTCATTGATATATGTGGGTTGAAGCATTCAAAAGTTATTACACTTTTTCCATACGTTCCAAAATGTGGATAATGGTCCCTCTAAAAAGCACCTGGACATGCCCACATAAAAACTGGTGTAAAAATGTCATTTTTAC
The DNA here is from genome assembly GCF_016835505.1 of Polypterus senegalus. Lineage (NCBI taxonomy): Eukaryota > Metazoa > Chordata > Cladistia > Polypteriformes > Polypteridae > Polypterus > Polypterus senegalus. Next base: position 60,868,314 of record NC_053171.1, on the reverse strand, counting down.
AGGTATTCTTTTCAAATTTGAAATGTGAGTAGTCAACAAGTTATTCTGTTGGTACATAGTGTGTTTCTGTCCCCACCTACCTACTGCAGCTTTATTTTCCTTTATTTTCACAAAAAAACTTAGACGAGAACAAAATAATTCGTTTTTTTTTGAGTTCTAATGTGCATAACTTTTGATCAGTCACACCTACAGTGAGGGTGAAACTAGAGAATGTTACCTTTACAAAGAGACCAAACATGTGTTTATACTCCAGATAGTTCAATAACAGCAATGATTCTAATTTGGAGAGGTCGAATTACAAGCGATTTAGCAAAAATGACCCCGCTTGATAAGGGGTTAAGGGTAAATTTCGCATGAACTTTAGGAAGGTTTTCTTTACACAAAGAACGATAGACACTTGGAATAAGCTACCAAGTAGTGTGGTAGACAGTAAGACGTTAGGGACTTTCAAAACTCGACTTGATGTTTTCTTGAAGGAAACAAGTGGATAGGACTGGCGAGCTTTGTTGGGCTGAATGGCCTGTTCTCATCTAGATTGTTCTAATGTTCTAATTTAAAACCAGCTTCATAATTTATTCAGATTGAATGCTCCACTGTAGATGGGATGCTCTTACGATAAAGGTGTACGAGTGTATGAGATACAAACAACACAAAACAGTGCAAACGTCGCTTCGGAATACTTTGGGTATTACCGTGTGGTCACGTAGGCACAATACACAAAAAAAGGCAGTGTGCTCTGTGGTTACTCTCTCAGGTGGGTGTGATATCATAATTTCTTGCACCAATTTCGACATTTGACTTATACAAATGACATTACTAAATACCAGAAATTATAAAGTAAAATCAAGTCCTGACTTATCCGCGGGAGAACTTAAACACGAGTATATACAGTAATGCCATTTACAGACCTAAAGATGCATTGCTCACCTAACCTTCGCAGTCTCCCGTCTCACATTACTCACTGGCCACTTCCACAATGTCAACATTACCAATCACATTCACAGCAGATTTTTTGCTCCATTATAACTTGACATCTGTGCCAAGCAGACATTCAACTTTTGTCCACATTAGACATTCTCAGTGCACATGGCTGACCCTGTCAAATGTGTTTTCCATGTAAAAAAAAGCATAATAATGATTCTGTCTCTTGGTTTGAAATCTTTACTGCATTTGAATTGTAAAATATCTGCTGTTCCTTGATTGGGACCAAATTTAGCATCATACTGCTAGCTTGGTCACTTAAAAAGATCAGAATACCAGACAAGATCACACCTTTGTATTTAACAATACTTACACTGCAAGCACATACTTTCAGCATTTCCTTCACAGTTGTGTTAGTCATTCACCACCCCCCTGCTGTGGACCTTAAAGAACATACTATTAGGTCCATATGCTCTTATTTTTTATCTTTATTTTCATCATGTCACAGCTCTGCCATTTGGTAGTGTGTGTTCATTCGCAATTACAACTGTTTTAAGTTTTCCCATGCTACTGCAATGCAGATGTTGTTGATAATGACGTCTATACAATTTCCAGATACTCCTTGTATGACATCAGTGGTACTCTATTTAAGATGGCGATGCCATAACTTGTGTGTGTGTTTCTGGATATTAAAAAAACAAAAAACTATGTAGTATGAATACTTATTTCCTGAAATATATTTAGGGATACAGATGTGCACTTCTTTTTTTCCCTTGACTTTGATTTCAGGTTTAGAACTGGGTTTGGTACTTTCGGTTTTTGTTTTTATTTCCTAGCTTTGACCCAATGCACATTAATTAGACCTCAGTTCTTGGCTCCATTTCCTAGTTCTTGGTTGTAAATCTTTCAGTCCTCTTTCCTTCCTCTCTTATTTGCTTCCTGGCAGAACACCAAAATCTTTATATGCCTTCAACATTTCTGACAATAATCTACCATTTACTTCTCGTCATTAACATTTTAGCTTTCCAACGTGTTCTTTTGATATATTACAGCTAGCTTGTATAACCAGCACCATTATTCCATTCATTCTACTCGCTTAATAACTTGTCCACATCCTTAATCCACATTTTTTATTACACTACTACCACTACTATCAATCACTATATTCCTCAAGAATTTTTCTCACACCCAGTTTTGTTTATTTTAGTCACGTGCTTTTTGATCCTGAACACATTCTTCTTTGCTCAATCCCTCTCTTCACAAATGCTTTAACACTAGAATTACCAAAGCTTACGAGAAAACTCGTAAATCCGCTCGCACCTTTCCATTCAGCATCTTTTGTGTTGTAAATGTGTTGATAATCCCAAGCAGCCTGCTATACCATCCCCCCTCCCCCCACTGCTGGAGAAACAGCAAAAACCTCTCACAACTGTTTGTCACTTGTTTATCAGGTAGTCAGGTTGAGCTGCATAGGCTAAAAAATATATATCATTATTTGGAACACATGCCTTTTCATGTGTGTTCCGTGTCTACAAAGATCTATGCAAGTGTAGGATGACAGAAATGTTGAATGCATAACTAAAAGTGTATAATGTGTGAAGACTGAAGTCCAAATATCAAATAGGCACTTTCACAAAAGGTACAAGTATAACACAACAAGTGCGCTTTTATTCAAGAATATAACTGCAGAAAAAGAATCTGCATAGGGTGCGACATTGACAACCCTTTGATACAACCGCTTCTGTGGCTCAACAGTATTAACTGTTGACTGGTAATCAAAACTTCACGGGTTCGACCCCGGTCAAGCCCATTTTGAGAAGTGAGCTACTCTTATTCTTACTATTGTAGAATAAAAACATACATTTAATTTCAGTCTGTAACAGCCGGTGTAAATTTATGATACTTGGAAAGGTTAGCAATTTTTATTCAGTTTTATGCTCTCAGTCGTGTTCACACTCAACCCGATCTGACACTGCTGTTTTCAAATAAAGACGAGCTATAACAGAGGTGAACACAAATCAGAGAAAGAGAACACAAGCCCTCCCCGCAAGAAACGTCCTCTCACATATAAGAACAAAGCTGCTGCACCAGGCGTAAAGGCGAAAGATGGCACCATTTGAATACAGGACGAAGTCCAACGTCATCATGCCAGTCAGTCCTTCAAAGAAACAGCATGGCATACGGAGCTCGCCATCATATTGTGCAAACTCCTGTTTGTGATTATGATTAATGAAGGTCTTTACATAAGAAGCATTTATATGTTACTTATATAAAAGCCAGGTCGAACGTTATCTACCTCGATGTATTTACTTATCTTCCTACAGCGTAAAGACAAAAGTAGACTGCAGAGCTTCCTCTGTTTGATTGGCAAGGGCATGCTCACAAATTGCACATGTAATAGCAAGAAAAATGCCTGCTGACACATTAGTATGCGAGCAATGGTACGAGAATGCAGTTAAGACTTGTTTTTTGGGTACATGCACCATCCAGATCTAAACACTAGCGTGGAGAGTCGCTCGCAAACTGAAGAGTCTCAGAAAGCCTTTCTCCCGTGGGGCGACTGGGATCTTTTCCTGAATAAGATCAAACACAGCTGTGTAGGGTGAGACAGGAGCTTCCACCTGTAGCTGAAGTCACTTCGCTGCACATGTACTGTGTCAGCGTGCCCGTGTCGATCAAACACAGGAAGCTCTGCAGTTTACTTGTGACTTTACGCTGTAGGAAGATAAGTAAATAATTCAAGGTAATTAACATTCAATCTGACTTTTATATACAAAGTACAGTGACTGGAAAAGTGTGAAGGCAGCTTCCACCTGCAGCTATAGACTCTTCAGTATGCGAGCGACTCTCCACACTAGTGTTTAGATCTTGACGGTGCAAGTGCCCAAAACATAGGTCTCATTGCATCCTCGTACCATTGCTCGGGTACTACAGTGTCAGCGTGCACTTTTGTGGCATTACATGTGTATTTTTTGAGCATGCCTGTGTCGATCAAACACAGGAAGCTCTGCAGTCTACTTGTGACTTTATGCTGTAAGCAGCAAGTAAAAAAATCACAGTAAATAACATTCGATCTGACTTTTATAAAAGTAACATATAAATATTAATGTTTTGGGCACATGCACCGTCCAGATCTAAACACTAGCATGGAGAGTCGCTCGCATACTGAAGATGCTACAGCTGCAGGTAGAAGCAGCCATCACTGTACTTTGTACAGTATATAACAGCCAGATCAAATGTTATTTAGTTAATTACCTTTATTTACTTACTTCCTACAGTGTAAAGTCACAAGTAGACTGGAGAGCTTCCTGTGTACATATACAAAGTACAGCGACAGCAAAAGTGCGACATGCATTCTTTCTCCGATGTAGAACCGTCGTCATCATCTGGGTTCACCACTGTTATAGGGGCTGTTTTTCTTTATGTGAAAACAGCAGTGTCAGATGGGGGGTGGAAGGGGGTGTGATCGTAAACGCAACTGAGAGCATAAAACTGAATAAAAAAAAAAAAAAAACAAAGTATCATAAATTTACACCGGCTGTTTCAGACTGAAATTAAATGTATGTTTTTATTCTAAAATAGTAAGAATAAGAGTAGCTCACTTCTCAAAACGGACTCGTCCGGGGTCGAGCCCGTGAAGTTTTGATTACCAGTCAACAGTTGATACTGTTGTGCCACCAAAGTGGTCGTATGAAAGGGGTGTGAATGTTGCACCCTAACGCGGATTCTTTTTCTGCAGTTATATTCTTGAATAAAAGCGCACTTGTTGTGTTGTATTTGTACCTTTTGTGAGAGTGTTTATGTGATGCTTGGACATCAGGCTTCACATGTTATACACTTCATGTCTACATTTTATCAATTATTAATAAAACATGAAAAAAGATGTTTTTACATAAATTGCTGTAGACACAGAACACACATGAAAGGCATGTGTTCAAAATATAGTATTTATAAAAAGGTGTCATTTTGCTTGACTTCTCACTCTATACAACTCTAAGCAACTCACACGCAGGTAAACAGACTTGAGCTGAGAAAAATGAGCGGCAGTGGGGGGGATGTGAGAGCAGGCTGCTTGTTGCGTGCTGCTTATCGACACATTTACAGGACAAAAAATGCTGACGGAGAGATGCGAAGTAAATTAAGGTGGGACGGATCTACGAGTTTTTTCGTAGGCTTTGATAATTCTAGTGTTAAACTTAATATTTACACTATTTTGGTTGTGTTTCCAGTACGTTTCCTTCATACAGGATATCCTGCAAGCTTCATTTGCCTATAACACCTCAGCATTTTCTTGTGTTTCTACGTCAATTTTCTTACAACACCATCTCTTTCCTATTGGTTGTATCCTGACATTCTTTGTTTCTGATCACACCAGATGTCTACATGTGTCACTTTTCCTTTGACCAAAAATAAAAGCAAACCTATTGCTTTACAGCAGGGTTGGGCAAAGTCGATCCTATAGGGTCGCAAGTGGCTCCAGGTTTTTGTTCCAACTCAATTGCTTAATAAGAGGCACTTATTGCTCAAGTAACACTTCTACTTCATTTTCATTGTCTAGCTCATTAAGATTTTTAACCCTTATTGCCTTTTTTATTCTTAAACAGCTGTAGTCTTGGTTTATAATTGATCTTTATTAGCAATAAGATGCAAATGACAAACGAAAACAGCAGTACTCCATTTAGCTTGTTTCAATTTACCTGTGTTTATTTATCATACACTGTTTGGTTTAATTACATTTTTTGAAGGAAAGTGAATAGAAAAAAGTGAAGTATTAAGAATTACTCATCTGGTTTTAGACTTCAAATCATTTGGATGATATCCTTAGAAAGGGGAAGAAAATATAGGATATGAAAATGACTTGATATGGCAGAGATAAAGTACTAACAAGCAATGAAATTAAATTATTGGCAACAATTATTTTCTAAATAAGAAATTGGGTTGGAACAAAAACTTGCAGCCACTGCGGCCCTCCATGGGGCCTCATGTATAAACACTGCGTATGTACAAAAATGTTGTGTACTCCCATTTCCACACTCAAATCGCGATGTATAAAACCTAAACTTGGCGTAAAGCCACACACATTTTCACGGTAGCTCAAACCCTGGCATACGCAAATTCTCCGCTCAGCTTTGCAAACTGGCAGCACCTAGTGTCAAAGCAGTGCTTTTGTTCCAGTGTGGTTTCGCTTTCTTTTTTTAGATCCACATCACTGACACAGCTTTATCATATTCACTGAAATTAACCGCATATTGCTTATTAGTTTAAGGCATCTGATTGTAATTAACCTGTAACAATATAATGGTCCACGAAATGTCCAAACTACTCCAAATACCATAGCTGTTTTAGCGTTGTTACTATCACTGCACCTTCAGTTATAACATTATAGTTATTACAGTTATAATGCACAACCTGAGCCACTTTATAAAGCGCATATTTATATATGATGATGATATAATTTTTAAGATGAAATGCAGCAAAATAGGTTTATTACATTATACAGATAAAATGTTAACATTATTTAAACAATCTATATTGTTAATAATTAAACGTGAGGACATGGTGGCGCAGCGATAGCTAGTTCAGGGACTGTTCCTGCCTCGCATTGTATTTTTGCTGGGACTGGTGCGACACTGGAAGGATAGATGGATAGAATAATTAATCATGTACTACGATAATATTTCAATGTTCCTTAAAAGTTTTGATGAATCTGCATTCTCAGCTTACAGACGGCTTAATGTCTATTACAGAGCTGATTGTGTAGCGATTGGGTATTTATAGAAAAAAAAGGAAGGACAGGAATTGGGGGTTAGAACATTTGAAAGAGACAGTACTGCTGCAATATATTATTTCATCGAAGGTCGCGCACAGCGCAGCAAGCATCTTGCGGGAGGGCATGAACAATCTATGGACAGGGTGCCAGCTCGTCACTATCACTGCGCCACCGTGATTCCATATTTAATAACATGCTTTAATACTAGAATTATCAGAGTAATAATAATTTTCTCGTAAATCCGGCCCACCATAAATCCGTTTGCACTTCTCCGTCAGCGTCTTTCGTCCTGTAAATGTGTCGGTTAAGGCAAGCAGCCTGCTATTACATCCCCACCATCGCAGAACGTTCACTAAGTTCTCCCAGCTCATGCCTTGTTTGATTATCTGGGAGTGAACTGCTGGAGTTTTAGACTGGAAATAATAGATTGTTATTTGGAACACATGCATTTCATGTGTGTTCCATTTCTACAGTAATCTGTGTAAACACATTGTTAAAACAGAAACTTTTTCATATTTTAGTAATAAATGTTACAAAATGTAGGCATAAACTATAGAATGTCTGAAGCCTGAAGCCCAAAGATCAAATAAACACTTTCACAAAATGTTAAAGGATGATACAACAGCTTCCGTGGCGTAGCGGTAAGATTTGCTGACTTGTAATCAAGAGCCCCCGGTTCGATCCCCATCGCTTCCTATATTTGCCGTTTTCATTAGTGAGCTGCTCTTATTGTTAATATTATACATTACACACATACATTTGGTTTGCGTCTGTAACAGACTGTGTACATTTAGAGTACTGTACTTGTAAAAGTTACCTTTTTTTTTTCCACTTCACTTCATGAGCACAATACAAACTACTGCCCTTGGGGTCTGACGCTGTTAGTTTTTATTTGAAACTGGGAGTAACTATAGATGTGAGTGGTGTTTTGAGGCAATGGAATTGGACATTCTCTGTTCTGGAGGGATAAAACTTACACAGAAACGCTGGTGAATCTGCCTTCTTCGTATCTCACGGCCACTCAATTTTTTTTATTCAGTTTTATTGAGTGTTCCTGCTCACGCAGAATTAGTATGCACCTTATGATTTATGTCAAAAAAAAACCAAACAGACGTAGGTATGACCTTTTATGAGGTCAGTTCAGCACTATATGCAATCATCAAATTAAATGTTAACAGTTTACACACATGCAAGGACCGTCTTTCCTACATTTACGACATGTGTACCTGTTGCAATGCGCACACTTCTCTCTATGCTGTGGTTTCTATTACACACCTGAAAGAAAAAGACAATGTATGTGACATTTTGAAGAAATCATTTTTATGACCTGAATAGTACCAATCAGAAAACATCATTGCACTAATGCAATATTATTTGAAAACGAACAGCGTCAGATCGGGTGTCAATTTACGCTGTTACTTAAAGTCAGATCAGGAGGGGCGGTGGTGGTGTTAGAGCGTGATCGTGATTGAGAGAATAAAACTGAAAAAAGCTAACTTTTACAAGTACCTTAAATTTAAACCCAATGTACCATATATTTGTCTCTTTCATTTTTTGGGGAACAGGCGGTGGGTAAAGAAAATATGCAAAAACATGCAAACCAAAGGCTCAGGTAAAGAGACGCAGATGGACAATGTGTACAGTGGTTCAACCTTATTTTGTCATATTCTTTTTTCAGTTTTTCATTTGAACAGGAACTACTCCTTAAGATGGTGGCACATTACATGATTTCTGGTTGGAGAGGAAGTCAAACTTAGTAACTGCTGTTACAGATATACAGTCATATGAAAAGGTTTGAGAACCACTCTTAATTCTTTGGATTTTTGTTTATCATTGGCTGAGCTTTCAAAGTAGCAAATTCCTTTTGATATATGACATGCCTTACGGAAACAGTAGTATTTCAGCAGTGACATTAAGTTTATTGGATTAAAAGAATATATGCAATATGCATCATAACAAAATTAGACAGGTGCATAAATTTGGGCACCCCAACAGAGACATTACATCAATACTTAGTTGAGCCTCCTTTTGCAAATATAACAGAGTCTAGACTCCTCCTATAGCCTATGATGAGAGTCTGGACTCTGGATGGAGGTATTTTTGACCACTCCTCCATACAAAATCTCTCCAGATCAGTTAAATTTGATGGCTTGCCGAGCATGGACAGCCTGCTTCCAATCATCCCATAGATTTTCAAAATGTTCAAGTCAGAGGACTGTGACGACCATTCCAGAACATTGTACAGTGGAACCTGTACAGTGGTTCACGAATGTCTCGGTACACGTACAACTCGGTTTACGACCAAAAAGTTCACCAAACTTTTGCCTCCGTTCACGACCACACATTCGGTATACAAACAAGCCAGTTTCCCTTTAGGTTTGTACATGTTCAGTCTCCCTATGCATTTCCTGTGCAGCGAGCGAGCGAGCAAGAGAGAGAGAGAGAGAGAGCGCGACACACACACACACACACACACACAGAGGATGCGAGACAGAGGCGCACACCACACATACAGGTGTTCCAGGCATGTGAAAGAGACACACGCACACACTAGAGAGAGAGAGCGAACGCTGGACGCATAAGGTAGAAAAGGCTTGTTTTTGTTTTTAGTTCTGTTTACAGCGATCGGTTCACTGCATTGTGGCAATGTTACTTTTCTTGGTGGTTTATTAAATTATGGATTTTTCAAATGTTCATTTTTTTCTCTGTGCTCAAAACTCATAAAAAAAAAAGTGTTTTTAGCGAGCGGTTAATAGCACTATAGCGCTAACTATTGCAATGTTAGTTATCTCTATTGTTCAAGGTTTTCTCAGTATTATTTAATGTTTTTTTACATTTAGTTTACTATTATGCTGTGCATTCTATGGTATAATTAACTATATTTGTGCTTAAAAGCTAAAAAAATAAATATTTACATACAGTTTGGCTTGTACGGTCTGGAACGGATTAATTGTATTTACATACAATCCTATGGTGGAAATTGCTTTGGTTCACGACCAGAGTTTTGGAACGAATTATGGTCGTGAACCGAGGTTCCACTGTACATCTCTCTCTGCATGAATGCCTTTGTAGATTTCAAACTGTGTTTTGGGTCATTGTCTTATTGGAATATCCAACCCCTGCATAACTTCAACTTTACGACTGATGCTTGAACATTATCCTGAAGAATTTGTTGATATTGGGCTGAATACATCTGACCCTCGACTTTAACAAGGGCCCCAGTCCTTGAACTAGCCACACAGCCCCACAGCATGATGGAACCTCCACCAAATTTGACAGTAGGTAGCAGGTGTTTTTTTTTTTTGGAATGTGGTGTTCTTCTTCTGCCATGCAAAGTGCTTTTTGTTATGACCAAAATGAATCTGGCTTGTCTAAATGAGCATTTGTATACAACAAGCGACTCTGTTTGTGGAGTCAGTGCAGAAAGGGCTTCTTTCTCTTCACCCTGCCATACAGATGTTCTTTGTGCAAATTGCGCTGAATTGTAGAACGATACACAGATACACCATCTGCAGCATGATGTTCTTTCAGGTCTTTGGAGTTGATCTGTGGGTTGTCTGTAACCATTCTCACAATCCTGCACATATGCCGCTCATGTATATTTCTTGGCCTGCCAGACCTTGGTCAAATAGCAACTGTGCCTGTGGCCTTCCATTACCTGATTACATTCCTTACAGTTGAAACTGACAGTTTAAACGTCTGAGATAGCTTTTTGTAGCCTTTCCCTAATCCATGATACTGAACAATCTTTGTTTTCAAATCTTTTAAGAGTTGCTTTGAGGATCCCATGCTATTACTCTTCAGAAGAGAGTCAAAGGGAAGCACAACTTACAATTGACAACCTTAAATACCTTTTCTCATGATTGGACACACCTGTCTATGAAGATCAAGGCTTATCGAGCTAATCCAATCAATTTTGTTTTGCAAGTAATCAGTATTGAACAGTGTGATGGACGGCCGGCAGCTTAACCCGGCCGACATACCCAGGACGCTAGATGGTGACTTTCCTGCAGCTTAGAGGTGCCCCAAATTCCCGCAGGGCATCATGGGAGATGGAGTTTAGCTTCACAACCCTGCTGGGTACCATGGGTGCCGCCGTGAGGCACTGCAGGGAGATGCGGGGATTTTCGTTTACCATAAGAAAATGTGATCCTCCATCTGACCCAGAAGTGCTGACAAGTCACGCGAACAGAAGATGAGAAGCACTTCCGGGCCAAGGACTATATAAAGGACTAATGGGAACCCAGCAGTCGAGCCGGAGTTGGGAGGGAGAATGACGCAGCTGCTGGGATGAGAGAAGGAGGAATAGTATTGTGTTTATTGATTGTGTTTGGTGGATGTGGTGTTTTAGAGGAACTATATTGAAGAAAATAATTAAAAGTCTCCTTAGTGCTTTTAAACTTGTGTCCAGAGCATTTGTCTGTCGGGTTTTAATGGGGCATCAGCGTCTTCTATTGTTCACAGCATTTACATGCATTCAAATCAGCAAAATTACAAGGGTAACCAAATTTTTGCACAGCCAGTTTTTCACATTTGACTTAATATCATAAAACTAAATACTGCTTCACTAAAAATCTCTGTTTAGAAAACACCCCAGCACTCAGATGTTCCTAGGAAATGAAAGACATACCACTGTTATCTTTTTTGTTGAAAGTAGAGTAAATTATTATGCAGGCAGAGAGGGGTTCCCAAACATTTTCATATGACTGTATATATCTCTCTATTATAAAAAAATTATGGTAAGCGAAAGCAAAAGCAAGGCGACAATACGTGATCTTCTCGGATGTTCTCAGAAGACATTTAAAAGACCCGTGAGAAAATTAGAAAAACATTAAAAAAAAGTTAGATTATTTATTAGAGAAACAATAGTCACTCACGGGCAGCTATACGTTGCGTTGTCACAATGTGTCTCCAAAACATATTGTTTTAAATGAAGCTTTAAAGTTTGGCGAGCGAAGCCCCCTAGTGTGTGTGTATATATGTGTGTATATATATATATATGTGTATATATATATATATATATATATATATATATATATATGTATATATATATATATATATATATATATATATATATATATATGTATATATATATATATATATATATATATATATATATATGTATATATATATATATATATATATATGTATATATATATATATGTATATATATATATATATATATATATATATATATATATATATATATATATATATATATATATATACATACGTATATATATATATATATATTTATTTATATATATTTATTTATATATATATATATACACACACACACACACACACACACTAGGGGGGCTCGCGCGCCAACCCCTGTGTTTGATTGCTCAGATACGCACTTTAAATTTATTTAACATATCAGTGTAGCATAATAGTGTATTAGTTGGAATTATATTGTTAAATAATCCATCCAAATTATTTATATATATATATATATATATATATATATATATATATATATATATATATATATAAATAATTTGGATGGATTATTTAACAATATAATTCCAACTAATACACTATTATGCTTTATTACAGATATACAGTAGATACTATTAAGGAGGATATAGAAATCAATCACAAGAGGTGATCTGCTATTGAAACTTGACGGCTTAATTAATTTCATAGATCACAAATCCATGTAGTGCTACAAAAGGCCAGAAAATAAACATACTGAATATGCATCTAGGGAACATCTAAATATGGGTGCAACCTTCTGTTGTACATAAATCGACTTACTGGTTTGATGTCTCTATGCAGAAAGCCCACAGAATGGATGCTCTCAATAGACTCCAGGATCTGTCGCCCCAGCCTCAAAGTGGTGCTGATGGTGAAGGTCCCACGTGCCATACTGCGCCTCAAGTCTGCTAGATTTCTTCCCTGCAAAGGAAACCAATTGAAATCAAGTCATTGAATTCTGTTGAAATGTCTAGTTAAAGTGTCAGATGAACTGGAAAAAAACTTGTATATAGTCTTAATGCAAACTAATAAAATAATCTAGCCACTTATCCTAGACACACGAGACGCAAGATGCTTACAATTTAACATGGACTTTGCATTATTTTAATGTGTTTTACGGAGCTTAAATACCAATCAAAAATACAATCAGTACATCATTACAAGTATTTATTATTAACATTCCAGTTAAGCAAGTAAATGTACAAGCAATGCAGTATAAGGAACTGTTACCCCATCTGACATTAGTCTAAATCAGTGATTTCCGAAACTTTTCTATGCCCTGCACCCCTAGAAAATGTTTGATTTATGTTCACATCCAGTACAAAAGTAATATCACATGTGAAGATGAAGTCAAATTTCTCATTTTTGCATCATAAATTGAACCACATACACTACTGTGAGTAAAAAAAAAAACAAAACCTTAAAATCTAAATTTAAATATAAATTGTGCACTTGTAATTGTAAATTCCCTGTGAAACCTTGACACTCTATCGATGATCGAGTTGTAAGCCGCAAAGCATCAAGTGCTGCAAGGAAATGACACACAATCACCAATCAATGGTTTTGGAGGACTGGAGACCCCCATGAAGCAATGGATATCGGCTTGCCACTAAGCTATAACACAGAATTGCTGATCTTTGTCCCTGGACAACATCTGTACTGTAATTCAAAAAACAGATGTGTCATGCAGGTAAAATTGCCAGGACCACCAGCAAGAGAGATGGGGTTGAGTGAAAGCAGCAAATGTTGCAACCAATTCAGAACCCCTTGTTCCCCACCCTGGCAAAAATGTGAATCAAATCCTGAAATCAGTGATGTTTCACAATTAGGGCTTGCAGAAATCAATACTATCTCTTGCCCTTCTCTATGGATCACTGCAACGTCAAAATTCCTTTCTCTTTAAAAAAACAAAAAAATTATTCGCCTTTACAAATGCTCTGCCCACAGCAAGTAATCTGCGAGAATGTGCTTTTCTGCAGCTTATTCACAGGTAAAAATAAGCTTTATGCACACGCTCGTGCTGACGTACCTCCAGTGAAATCTCAGACAACTCATTCACCTCCATTATTAGTACAGCAGTTGTAATTTTTACTTAGTGCAGAGAAAAAGACATTTTAGTTTCAGCATACAGATAGCTCTACTGCTAAACACTGTTGTGTATCTAAATGGATCTTCGTTATCCAGAGAGAGAGCTTTATGTTTAGTCCCCATACCAAAATTTGTAGCCAGCATTTAAAAAAATAGGACTTTCACAAGACAGGGCCTGAAGGTAGTGGTTCCTGTGTTTTTGAGTGAAACAATTTCTCTGTTCCACTTTAAAGACTGTGGTTTTGGGAGAGGAAAAGTGACTGATGGAGGATAACACACTGGGGGAGGAGGAAGATGATAAAATCCTTGAGGACCACTTCAGCTCTGGATCCAGCAATGGCTGACCTAGTGCTCGATGAAAACATGATTATCATAGAGAAGATCCTCCAGCTGAGGAAACAAATTGAGACCCTTACAATAAAGCAGTGGTATGGCATTCACCGTTTTGCTGGCTTTTACAGAGACATTTGCTTTTTACGGGGTAAGATGTCCAGTAGACTCATGTTATTATGTATTAAGCTTACATACATATTCACCTGTCCTTGAATAAAGTTTAACAACTAATTACTGAAATTCTGTTTTTTATTTTTTTTTATTTTATAGAAACATTATGTACCGTAGATCCCGTTATATAAGCCGAGAATTTCGTCATAGATTTTTGGCTTGGAGTTTGGGGGTCGGTTTATACAACGAGTATCATTTCAGATTCAAGATTTCCAGCGCAATGCCGGTTTTGCCGATGAATACGGAAGTAAATAATGACGAAACCACAGAGCCATCTTTCAGATGAAGAAGTAACTTTGCATGCCGGTACTTTAAATTAAATAAAGAATTTATTCAAAAAGTGTTTTAGTTGTTGATTTTATTAATAAAATTTATAATAAATTATCGGGAAGTTTAAAATGAAATTTTTTGTTTTGATTTACGATCAATCAACATCTTGCGTTACGAAACGGATGCGGTCACGTGTATCCGCTTGCGCGATTGTAAACAAACAACCGAGAGCGTTAGTAGCATCAGTTGGAGCCCGGATACATGTGTTTGTGGATGTAATTTCTGTCATTGCAGTGATTTACCTATATATATATAATTCATTAAGACCATGCAAGCAAGACACATAATTGCTAAGGAAGGAAGAGAAGGTAAAAGTAAGCGATCGCAATCGAAACGAAGATGGACATTGTGTGGAAATATCTCCCCCCTTACTGCAGCCCAAAGATGTCAAATTAAATGGTGAGTACAGTATGAAATTGTTTCTAGAATAGAATGCCTTTTATTGTCACTATACGCATCTACAATGAGATTAAAAGCAGCTCCTTCCGTGCAGAAAAAAGTTCTGTATAGGGCTTGTATGGTTGTTTTTTAGCTTTAGCATAACGCCGGATCTGCGGCCCCGCTTCTGCTTTCTTTCCCTCCTCCATCTGTGTTGTCTCCTAGACCCGACAACAATCCACGGAGAGCCCCCTGGTCTCGCTATGTTGTCTGGGATGTTGTGCGTGTGATGAAAAACACTCGAAACAGATGTCTGGCTCTGGACACCGATGTCTATAAGGTTCTGAATGGTGTAGCGGATGTTCGCCAAACTGATCGTGCACAAACAAGGACAAAAAAGTACAAAAACAACAAAAAAGTGCACTGAAAAGGAGAGCCCTGAGCCGCTGCGACCATGTGTGCCGCCATGCTCCTAGCTTAATTGAAGTAGGCTAGGCACTTTTTATAACTTTTTGGTTAGTACATTAGAAAAATTATTGGTGTTTTGGTAAATTATGCACATTATACTATATATCAAAAATGCCGGCAGTCTCAAATTCTCGCCGATAAACATTATAAATATACCAGAAGAGACACTTTTAAGGAAATTTAGAAAAATTTGGTTGGAGAAGGGGTTTGGCTTAAATACCGGTCATCGGCAAATACATGTAATTTAGTAGGTAGAGAAGGGGTTCGGCTAATATACCGGGTCAGCCTGTATTCCGGGATCTACGGTAGTCACATATGTAAGTTCATACTAGGCATACGTTTTTAATATATCCAGAACTTTCCTTTGTAATTGTGGATGTAGATTGAAACATACAGTTTGAAACCCTTCTCCTTTTTAGTTCCTGATGTTTATAACAATGTTTGAATAACGCGATGTAAGTCATTTACCTAAAGCTGAGCACATCTTGAAATGATTGGGTGAAAAACGCCATAGCTAGTCTGTTTTGATATCAGCGCTGGAAGTGGAGAAGCTGGCTGATGTGGAATGTGGAAGAAAGTGTGCAAACAGTATATTGTGTGCTATACTTAATTCTTTCCATATAATAGAACAGGAGCACTAACTAATAAATGACCAACAAATAGCAGCACACTGCAACATACTGACTACACCATTATACAGACAACGCACCTCACTCAGTTTTAGTGAATTGTGACACAGCCTTCCTCTTTATAGTGATCCCTGAAATGCCATCTCCCAGTTGGGAACCCCTGGTCTAAATAGTCCTATGAAAGGATTAAGAATAATTTTGAATCCAACAGTATCTAATAATAAGCAAACATTTTTTTATCACAAACTGACCCACAGAGTTGGTAATTTGTGTCTATCATTGTGTATCATTATCCAGAACACACCTTTTTACTTCCGGCGCCGCATCCGAGTGGCAGCCTTTCCAGCAGCTCCGTATATGACTTTATCTTTTTACCTTTTTATCTCTATTTTTCTCTATTTCACTGATCACTTCTACCCTTTCTTTTATGTGGAATTGCTCCCTGGACACTTTTTACTATTTTACTATTTGACATGGATTTTTACACTCCGAGAATCGCCTATTCAAGTAGTCAGCTTAAAGCACTGAGAAGAAATGCTTATGGCGGTGTGGTTCCTTATTTACCTGACGAGGTAAGAAGGCGATATCGGGGCAGCCGAGCCGGCGCAAAGAAAAAAGATAAGATTAAATCAAGACAACTTGAAAGAAAATGGTGTTATAAACCGTCGGTGCCTTCTGTGATCCTGGGAAATGTAAACTCACTACCAAATAAGATCGACGAACTGGCAGTGCTGGTGAAAAATGTCAGAACCTACAGAGAATGCAGCTTGCTGTGTTTTAGTGAAACGTGGCTAACGTCTATCATCCCAGATGCTAGCGTGGAGCTACCGGGTTTAGCACAGTTAGAGCGGACAGAGGCAAAGTACCTGTGGAAAGAAGAAAGGAGGAGGACTCGCTCTCTATGTCAATACAAAGTGGTGCAACTCAGGACATGTAAGCGTTAAAATCTCCACTTGCTGCAGGGACATCGAACTGTTGGCCGTAAGTCTGCGCCCCTATTACTTGCCCAGAGAGTTTGGACACGTGATTGCTGTTATTGTTTACATCCCCTCAAGCGAGCGGAGATGGCAGTGACATCATCCATTCCGCAGTTGCTAAGTTACAAACGCAGCACCCTGAGGCACTTGTGCTAATCGCTGGAGACTTTAACCATGTAACGCTGGACAAAACATTACCTGCCTTCTCCCAGTATGTGGATTGTAACACTTGGGGAAACAGGACTATTGACCTACTATATGCAAACGTTAAAGGCGCATACAGCCACCCCACTGCCTGCGCTTGGGAAAGCAGATCATAACCTGGTTCTGCTTCAGCCTCAATACAAACCAAGAGTGAGGGCGCTACCTACAACACACGCTCATTCAGGAAGTGGTCCCTGAGGCAGAGCAGGCTCTGAGAGACTGCTTTGGAACTACAGACTGGGATATATTGCTTGGGTCACATAGTGAGAACATTGAAGAGGCTGTTGAATGCACAACTGATTACATCAACTTCTGTATGGACATTGTAGTTCCAGTAAGAACAGTATGCTGCTATGCTAACAACAAGCCATGGATTACAAGTGACATCAAGGGCCTTTTGAACCAGAAGAAAAGGGCTTTTAAAGGTGGTGATAAGCATGAGCTCAAGTGCGTGCAGAAGGAACTCGAGTCCAGCTCAGGGCGAAAGAGCAGTACAGGAGAAAGCTGGAGCAGAAGTTGCAGAACAACAGCATGAAGGAAGTGTGGGATGGGATGAAGATTATCACTGGCTGCAGCTCGAGCGGGTGCCGCCATCGAGACAGGCGTGGAGAGAGCAAACCAAATGAACAACTTCTTTAATAGGTTTGATCACAGTAACCCACTCTCACCTCGGTACTGCATCCTCCAACCATCCTTCTGCTGATACCAGCATAGGTGAGACATCCCCACCCACAATTACAGCAGCCCAGGTGAGCAGAGAGCTGAAAAGACTTTGTGCCAGCAAAGCAGCGGGTCCAGATGGTGTATCGCCACGATTGCTGAAGGCCTGTGCGTTGGAACTGGGGAGTCCTCTACAGCGCATCTTCAACCTGAGCCTGGAACAGGGAGAGTCCCAAGGCTTTGGAAAACATCTTGTATCACTCCTGTCCCAAAGGTATCACGTCCTAGTGAGCTGAATGACTTCCGGCCTGTTGCTCTGGCGTCACATCTGATGAAGACCATGGAGCGGCTGCTGCTTCACCACCTGAGGCCACAGGTCCGCACGCCCTCGACCCTCTGCGGTTGCATACCAGGAGAAGGTGGGAGCGGAGGATGCCATCATCTATATGCTTCATCGATCCCTCTCCCACCTGGACAGAGGCAGTGGTGCTGTAAGAATTATGTTTTGGACTTCTCTAGCGCCTTCAACACCATCCAACCTCTGCTCCTTAGGGATAAGCTGACTGAGATGGGAGTAGATTCACACCTGTGGCATGGATTGTGGACTATCTTACAGACAGACCTCAATATGTGCGTCTTGGGAACTGCAGGTCTGACATTGTGTGCAGCAATACAGGGCGCGCGGGACTGTACTTTCTCGGTCCTGTTCAATCTATATACATCAGACTTCCAATATGACTCGAGTCCTGCCAGTGCAAAAGTTAGCTGATGACACTGCTATTGTGGGCTGCATCAGGAGTGGGCAGGAGGAGGAGTACAGAAAGTTAATCAAAGACTTTGTTAAATGGTGCGACTCAAACCACTTACACCTTAACACCAGCAAGACCAAGGAGCTGGTGGTGGATTTTAGGAGGCCCAGGCCCCTCATGGACCCTGTGATCATCAGAGGTGACTGTGTGCAGAGGGTGCAGACCTATAAATATCTGGGAGTGCAGCTGGATGACAAATTGGACTGGACTGCCAATACTGATGCTCTATGTAAGAAAGGTCAGAGCAGACTATACTTTCTGAGAAGGTTGGCATCCTTCAACATCTGCAGTAAGATGCTGCAGATGTTCTACCAGACGGTTGTGGCGAGTGCCCTCTTCTACGCGGTGGTGTGCTGGGGTGGCAGCATAAAGATGAAAGACGCCTCACGCCTGGACAAACTTGTTAAGAAGGCAGGCTCCATTGTAGGATTAAAGTTGGACAGTTTAACATCTGTGGCAGAGCGACGGGCACTAAGCAAACTCCTGTCAATCATGAATAATCCACTGCATCCACTTAACAGTGTCATCTCCAGACAGAGGAGTAGCTTCAGTGACAGACTTTTGTCACTGTCCTGCTCCACTGACAGACTGAGGAGATCGTTCCTTCCCCACACTATGCGACTCTTCAATTCCACCGGGAGTAAATGCTAACATTAATTTTATTTTAATTTTTTCATTTTATTACTATTTAATTTAATATTGTTTCTTTGTATCAGTATACTGCTGCTGGATTATGTGAATTTTCCCTTGGGATTAATAAAGTATCTATCTATCTATCTCTTTATATATGGGATGCAAAGATGCAGGGTCGCTCATTACCAACTAAAAACAATAATTCAGAAATAAGCGGTGTAAATCAGGTGACAAGCTGTGTGGGACTTGTTTAGATCAACATTACAGTTGCATCAACAGCTGATTTCACATGTTACTGAAAACTGGCACTGACAGGAGCTGGAAGCAGTTGGATAAAAATAACAGAGCTAGTTTGTACTGGCACCTACCGGATAATGTTTTTCCATTAGGGTAATATATGTAATTTAGCATCCTATTGTCAGAAAAAAAGAGATGGTTTTGGTGAACTAAAACACTTTATGAAATGTAGAAAAAATGTCAAAAAATAAGCTTAAGAAGGGAGAAAGCCATTTGTTACGTAATATTGTTCTAGTCATGTCTAATTTAAGGATTTGTCATACGGTTATTAAAACTGTCTGGAAAAAGATAATCTGAACTATATAGTAGAGGAAGATTGGGCAGACAATGGAAACACTCTGCCTTCTCATCTGGCTAGAGCACAGCGACTGCTTGAAAATGGCCAACCCTTTTAGAATTGTTTCACATTTCATTGTGCTACACAATTTACTAATTTAAAAAATTTCTGCAAAGAAATACACAACTCTATAATACCACACTTAATATAAAATTGTGCAGACTATGTGGTTAAAAAGGACATGCAGGTGTTGGATGTGACAGAACAAAATGCAGAAGACATGGAAATATGACCCTCAACAAATCTCTCTTGTGCACGGTAGTTTGTGGAATTATGCACTTTTTCTACATGTCTGCCTGGGTTATTCTCTGGGTGCTCAGTTTTTATTCCAGCATCAAAACAACAAAATTACAAATAAATACACACAGCTGATTTTATGCCTTGCCTTGTTTTCTAAACAACGTACCTGAACTTTCAAGCACAGCTGCTTCTAATCCTCTGTCATAGTTTTTAGCATATGTGTTTTGCCTTGCCTCCAGAGGGTTGATAAGGCCAGCATGGGGTTTGAACAAGTAGTACTAAATACTACTGTGTGAGTCATCTGTGGGGGAGCTGCGCCATGCAGGTGGTAATGGTAGTAAGATGGTACCTTTCAAGCAGGGAGTTCAGATTTTATTCTTGCCCATTATAATAAACTCTTTCTTTAATCAAGTGCTTTCCTGACTATTTTTGTTGTGCTATATATATATTGTCCTAGGAGTTATTTATTGCACTTTGGGGCCACACACAGTTTTGCACCATTATACAACCAATGCAACCTGACCAGTAGTAAAGTTCTCTGTCGTGATTTTTTTTATTTTATTGCATTTATTAAAATCAAATAACATTCCATACATATAACTCAAGTTTTACAAAAAGAAAAAAAAGGTTTGAAACAAATCAACCCCCATCCCCGAGAATGAGAGATAGGCCAGCAGTGTAAGATTTTATACTAGTAAAGACAAATGAATAGATAAAATAATAAATGAATAAAGATAAATGTAACAGAGGGGTGAGAACCTGCTTCCTCAATTTAAATGCTTATTCTAAAATGTTATTGATTAGATCCTGCCAGGTTTTGAAAACGTTTTGTTCAGAAGTGTGAATTTGATTTTTTTCCAGTTTTAAATAGTATGTAACATCAGTTACCCACTGACTTAGAATAGGTGAGTTAAGATTCTTCCAATTGAGCAAGATAAGTCTACATACTGCGGAGGCTGGCCCGGACACACACAGGCAGACACGTCCATTTTTCCCACCACACGTTTATTTACAGCTATATACAATGCCCAAAAGTGCCACACAAACCCCACAAGTCCCCCAAAGTCCTGGCCACAACAATGCCTTTCTTCCTCTTCAGTCCACCTCCTTGCCTCCTCAAGCAAGCTCAGTCCACTCTGCTCCCGACTCTCGCCCCAAATGAAGGGAGGCGGCCCTTTTTATCCACACCCAGATGTGCTCCAGGTGCTTCCCGGCAATCTCCTGCTGACACGCCCCCGTGTGGCGTAAGTGCCGGCTGTATCCCCGGAAGCACTCCAGGTGTCCCTGCTCCTCTTCCCCCCAGCACTTCCTGGAAGTGCTGAGATCCAGGGCTCCAAAGGCATGGGAGCACCCCCTGGCGGTGACCACGGGCCCCTACAGGGTGGAGCTTCAAAGCTTTGTACCCGTGGCCCTCAAAGGAACCAGGGCGGTCGCCCCCAGATGGTCTGGGAAAGGCGCAACCCGTCCTCCGGTCTTCCTAGGTGTCCCGGCCGGGTCACCACCCCAGCCATCTCCAACAGTACCAATAGTGTAGTAAAGGCAATTACAGTTTGTTTGTCATTCTCGACTTTAAGCCTATCTGGAAGTACAGTACACCCTCGCTAAGTCGCAGTTCACAGTTCGCGTCCTCAGTCATTCGCGGATTTTTCCTTAGAACCTAACTAATAATTGTTAGTGGAAACCGCAAATATCTTCCACAATTTTTATGTCTTTTTTCGTGGCAATACTGTGCTGTAGAGAGAATCACGACACAGGATGGTGAAAGTTGCTACTGCAACTCCCAGTAGGCCCTGTAGTGCTCGGATTGGTCTGGTGCTGGGGCTGTTGAGATCAAAGAATGTCAGCACAGCTTTTAAAAAGGGGACCAGTGACCAAAAGCAAAAAAAAGTTTTTGTAATTTGTGTTTCAAGTTTCTGTCTGTCTGTCTGCCTTCTGTTGGGTTACCTGTACTTATTCATTTTGTCCTAGATTGTTTTGTGCGTATAGATTGTCTGCCTTTGTAAATGAGGACTATAAGTGGATTCATGGCCATCCTGCAAAGAAAGGAGCGCTCCTGAACACATCCACCTGTCTTCACCATTTCAGGAACTACCAGTAGGACTATTTGTACATTCCCATTCAATACGCGGATCTGTGTACTATCTATTTTCACCATTACATTTCATCTGTTGCCATTTTTCATTAACTTTTTCATGACTTACTGTGTGTTTTGTTTGTGCTTTGTTGTATTTAATGTGTAATCGCCGTAAGGGGAACAGGGGTGATATTGTTGTTTTCTTATTTCATTTGTTTTCATTACATTCTTTATTTGCCGTTTGATTACCAGTTTGCTTTGCTTTTGTCTCCGTTTGTGAGTGGGTGCGTGTCAGGTCAAGGCTGGAATCTCCAACATGAAAATAAATAAATCACCAATCTTCTCGAAGCCTGAACCGTACCTGTCCATTTTAGTTGATTGCTTTGTTTCTTTCTCCTCCCCCAGACATTCTCTGCTCCTGTTGGGGGTTGTGCTACCCTATCATGTTTGTCTATTGTTTAATCGATAACTAACTGCGTACTTTTACTTCTGAAAGAGACATGTTTGTTTGAAGTGTTTGAATAAAGTTCCAGTCTCTACAATCTCCTGTGTTTCTGTGCAATTCTGTGACCCAAACAAGACACCCTGCAAGACTCATTGTCCCTGGGATTGAGCCGCTGCACTAAACAAGCCTGAGAGCGTCAACGCTTACCTCTGTGTGCTTGCATTCGGTTGTTCAAGTGCAGTTGGCTCAGTGATTTTTTTTTTCCATCCATGGCATCAGTTGCACTTTGCACATATTGTTCCAGTAGTTTTTAAAATAGATTTTACAGTTTATTAGCAGTGTGTAGAATGATCAGTGTTGCAGTTGTGATGCTCTTTGCATGAAAAAAAAGTGTTCCATTAAAATTTCACTTTTTCTTTGTTAATTGTGACGTTTACTTAAAGTGCAGCAAAAAAGTATCCATTAACGCCCAAGTATGTGGCAGTTTAAGGGTTAAAGCCCGAAGATGCCGCCAAAATGAGCTGCACTGTTTAAGGCTTCTGGCAATGAAAATGTGCTTTCATGAATTACAGTACATATAGCGGTAACATCTGCATTTTACATTCTAGCACTGCAGGAGACATAGCAGTACAGTATACAGGTTTACCTTTACATTCTTTATTTTTAGGTAATGTATTAAGCTGATTTTGAAATTAAAGTGTTTTAGGGGTATATTTAGGGTTTAAACTATGAAAATAGGCATTTTTTTTTAACCACATCTAAAAATGCACAATTTTCGCAATTCACGGATGCTCTAGGAATGTAACCCCCACGAATTTTGGGGATGTAATGTACACCAAACACAGCTGTTAGTGGATTAGGAGGGATTGTGACATCCAAGCTGTCTGAAAGTCATTTAAAGATTTTGGTCCAAAATGATGTTAATTTGGTGCAGGCCCAAAACATGTTACCCAATGAGGCCGGAGCTTGATTACAGCGTTTGCAGGTTGGATCTTGTCCTGGAAACATTTTGGACAATTTTAAACAAGAGAGATGGGCTCAATATATAATTTTTAGTTGAATAATTCTATGCTTTGCACATATGGAACTCCAGTGAATTCTGTGCATTGCTTCTTTACACTCCTTTTCTGAAATATTAAGTAAGATCCTTTTCCCACTGTTCATTTGGATCTTTGAAAGGGAGGGACTGTAAAATAGTTTTGTATATTACAGAAATACTGTCTGGGAAAGATATGAGATAATCTATCCTCTTAAGAAGGCATTCAGGGTTTCCCAGAGTGTTCCTGCAGAAACCTCTGAGGGTGTATTTCTCTAAAAAAAATTGATTTGCTTGGATATAAATTCTGTACAGTTCTCGTCTGATAATAAAAGTGGATTAAGACGCCATCTGCGAGATAAGTATGTGGGGCAAAGTGATTTTAGTTCCAAAATCAAGGGGGCATGGTCAGAAATAACAATAGTGTTGTACTTACAAGATTTAAACATACGCAAGATGATGTTATCTATAAAGAAATAATAAATTCTTGAGTAGAAGCGATGCACTGGGGAGTAGAAGGAATATGCTCTTTAGTTTGGGTTTAGAAATCTCCAGGGGTCTGATAAGTTGTGGTCAGTTACAAACTGTGTAATTGCAGTGTTAGATGTTGTGATGTAAGAATTTGCAGATAACTTGATAAATATTTTGTATGTCTTTATTTGTAATTTAGGCAAAGCAATGTGATTTAGTGTTTACCCCACCCTTAGGAATGGGTCTCTTTGAATTTTACGACAGACATGGGGGAAGGAAGTGCTTGACACAAATGTTCCTCTGCTAGAGTCTTTCAACCCCCGCAAGGAAGCCAGGTTAGCGTAACATATGGTCTTGGGGGGGATGGCAGATGTTAAGATGTTCTATTTCCCCATTGGTCTGAGGTATGGCTGTTTGGAATTGGCTTGTCTCAGAGGCCTTTAAGTACCACGAAGTACTATTGGCGTAGGGGTTGGACAGAAAACCCATAGATTTGCTTGCTTTATCTCACTCTCTCTCCCTTGCTAACCTATGATGATGAAGAAGCATCTCTCTCTTACTGATCTGATGAAGAAGACCATCACACCATGAACTGAAGACAACAAAATGAAGAGCACAGCTTCAGCCATATTGAACAGACATGTGGCTGAAAGCTGAGCACCAATGATGCCTTAACTAGAGACATTTTAAGTAATTACAAGTCTGTGTGCCGCCTGAACGACATATCACCATTTAATCAGGTTGTATGGTTGCCAATATTCAAATGTACTTTGTACTTTGTTATTATTTATGAATATTATAAGTAATACATTATTTTATGTGAACTTAACTCCTGCTTGATTTTTTACTACATCTAATTGCCTGAGGTTATATATATATATATATATATATATATATATATATATAGAAGGGAAGGTGGGGATAAGTTATATACAATACCACCTTATAAACAGTGGTAAGTCTGTGAGATTAGGCATTCTAAGGCTACATATTAATAATACAATAGGGGAAAGTTGAGCAATATATATTAATCTACCAAGATAAAACAGATGGTATCGTCCCTGAGGCAGGAGACCTATGTAAGTCTGGATTTAAAACAAAATTAAAGTCCCGAGCCATTATAATTTTATAAGTGCTCACATTGGGAGTGGATGCAATACATTTTACATGAATTCCCTATCATCGACATTGGGTGCATAAATATTTATCAAAATAACTTTACAGTTAAATAAATTACCTATGACAATCATATATCTCCCCTCAAGATCATACAGGTGCTGGTCATAAAATTAGAATATCATGAGAAAGTTGATTTATTTCAGTAATTCCATTCAAAAAGAGAAACTTGTATATTAGATTCATTCATTACACACAGACTGATGTATTTCAAATGTTTATTTACATTAATTTTGATGATTATAACTGACAGCTAATGAAAGGCCCAAATTCAGTATCTCGGAAAATTAGAATATTGTGAAAAGGTTCAATATTGAAGACACCTGGTGCCACACTCTAATCAGCTAATTAACTCAAAACACATGCAAAAGCCTTTAAATGGTCTCTCAGTCTAGTTCTGTAGGCTACACAATCATGGGGAAGACTGCTGACTTGACAGCTGTCCAAAAGACGACCATTGACACCGTGCACAAGGAGGGCAAGACACAAAAGGTCATTGCTAAAGAGGCTGGCTGTTCACAGAGCTCTGTGTCCAAGCACATTAACAGAGAGGCGAAGGGAAGGACAAGATGTGGTAGAAAAAAGTGTACAAGCAATAGGGATAACCGCACCCTGGAGAGGATTGTGAAACAAAACCCATTCAAAACTGTGGGGGAGATTCACAAAGAGTGGACTGCAGCTGGAGTCAGTGCTTCAAGAACCACCACGCACAGACGCATGCAAGACATGGGTTTCAGCTGTCACATTCCTTATGTCAAGCCACTCTTGAACAAGAGACAGTGTCAAAAGTGACTTGCCTGGGCTAAAGACAAAAAGGACTGGACTGCTGCAGAGTGGTCCAAAGTTATGTTCTCTGATGAAAGTAAATTTTGCATTTCCATTGGAAATCAAGGTCCCAGAGTCTGGAGGAAGAGAGGAGAGGCACAGAATCCATGTTGCTTGAGGTCCAGTGTAAAGTTTCCACAGTCAGTGATGGTTTGGGGTACCATGTCATCTTCTGGCGTTAGTCCATTGTGTTTTCTGTGGTCCAAGGTCAACGCAGCCATCTACCAGGACGTTTTAGAGCACTTCATGCTTCCTGCTGCTGATGAACTTTAAGGAGATGCAGATTTCATTTTCCAACAGGACCTGGCACCTGCACACAGTGCCAAAGCTACCAGTACCTGGCTTAAGGACCATGGTATCCCTGTTCTTGATTGGCCAGCAAACTTGCCTGACCTTAACCCCATAGAAAAATCTATGGAATATTGTGAAGAGGAAGATGAAATAAGCCAGACCTAACAATTCAGAAGAGCTGAATGCCACTATCAGAGGAACATGGGCTCTCATAACACCTGAGCAGTGACACAGACTGATCGACTCCATGCGACGCCGCATTGCTGCAGTAATCCAGGCCAAAGAAGCCCCAACTAAATATTGAGTGCTGTACATGCTCATACTTTTCATGTTCATACCTTTCAGTTGGCCAACATTTCTAAAAATCCTTTTTTTGCATTGGTCTTAATTGATATTCTAATTTTCCGAGATACTGAATTTGGGACTTTCACTAGTTGTCAGTTATAATCATCAAAATTAAAAGAAATAAACATTTGAAATATATCAGTCTGTGTGTAATGAATGAATCTAATATACAAGTTTCACTTTTTAAATGAAATTACTGAAATAAATCAAATTTGTCATGATATTCTAATTTTATGACCAGCACCTGTATACTACATCTGATACTACAATTTAGACTGTTCTATGTATAAGAATTCCCACACCTCTAGTTTTCTTTGTAAAGCTGGAATGGAATATTTGGCCAGTCCAGTCTTTGTGCAGCTGAAACTGATCCTTGCTTAATAAGTGGGTCTCCTGTAAAAATACTATTTTAGCCTTTAGACCTGTGATTCAGGCCTTTAACATTCCAGCTCACAAAGTTAACTGTCCAGTCTTTGAGACATTGCTTTTAAGCATTTATTGTCATTTTTTAGTCATAACTGAAAATAAGACAGCTTTGACCTTAATTTCCAATTTTCCCAGGAGTTATTGCCCTGAAGGCTATCGTTTTGTTGGCATTTATAATTACAAGGATTAAAAAGATAGATTAGAGATAGCTTGCTCTCTTTCTCTCCATAGTCCCCACCCCCCATTTTGCATCCCCACATGAGGCTGGACCCCAATTCCCAAAGTCCCAGTCGTCTGACATACCTAGAAACAGAGCACATCCAAAACAAAACAAGCCCTCCAGCAGCAGCAAATAAAATTGAGATATCTATTTGCAATACAGTCCAATTACTATAAGCATAAAATCTAATCTTCAGCAAATAGTAAGCCCAGGGAATGGTGTTAAAAAGTGGCCCTGGAAAAGCATAGTAATCCCTATTAGGATAATAACAATAAACCAAGGGAATGATGTTAAACAGACTCCTTTAGAAGAGTTAAAAAAATAAAATGATTCATTTCTTCAACACACACACATATATATACATATATGTATATATTATATATACATATACATACATATATATATACACATATATATACACACATACATATATATATATATATACACACATACATATATATATATATACACACATATACATATATATATATATATATATATATACACATATACATATATATATATATATATATATATACACATATACATATATATATATACACATATACATATATACACATATACATATATATATATATACACATATACACACACATATATATATATATATACACACATATATATATATATATATATATATATATATATATATATATATATATATATATACAGTAATCCTCTATATGGCTTTGACTTTCATGTTTCACTCTATCATGGATTTTAAATGTAAGCAAATCTAAACATATATCACAGATTTTTCGCTGGTTCACGCTTTCTGCGGACAATGGGTCTTTTAATTTAGGTTACATGCTTCCTCAGTTTGATTGCCCAGTTGATTTCATACAAGGGACGCTATTGGCGGATGGCTTAGAAGCTACCCAATCAGAGCATGTATTGCATATTAACTAAAACTCCTCAATGCTATAAGATATGCTTCCCGCGCTGTGCTTGTTTGCTTCTC